>NW_010163532.1:0-1648 GCF_000695765.1 Mesitornis unicolor | reverse complement strand
TGGCATTCAGTCCACAAACCTGCTTCCTTTTTCCAGTTTTACTGGATCCTTTGTGGCCCTCTTTATTTCCTGGCAGACAGTTGAATTCCTAGAAGAATTATCCCAAGAACTTTTTTTTTTTTGCAAATATTGGTAATTATATAAATTAAAAAAAATTGTATTCTTTTGTCTCCTAAAAGGTGTATTTGGCAAGAGCAAATTTGTACAGCAGGCCTTATAATTCACAATGCTGTCCTCATGAGTTTTGCTGGAAATTACTCCAGGTAACTCACATTTTGACAGTGTCAGTTATGGGCTCCGTACTGGCAAATCTCACCGTTTCTGAACAAATCAGTGAGACTAATAATTAGACCTTGCAAACCCCAGTCCTTATCCTAAACTTAGTGCTGCTAACCCATTTCTTGGAGTCCAGAAGACCAAATTTGGCAAAGCCACATTCACAACACCTTTACACTTGGGTGACTGTCCTGGTCATCCACTGGATTTTACTGCTTCTGCTGCAGCAACTATGGAGCAAAAACCATTTCTGAACTACAGCTATCCTACTTCACAGTCTGATCTGTTTAAAACACAAAGAAGTGTTAATAGACTGGGCTAACCAGAGGTGAGGACACGTGTCTCATTTTGGCACTTCAGTTATAAAAGCGGTAACACCCAGTAGAGGAGTGGAGCAGAGAGACAGATGTGGTAATGTCTGAAACTCCCTCTGCTAAATGAGATAGCCCTTAAGTAAAGGCTGAGGTTGGGTCTAGATTTTTAATTTAAGAGTAATTGTCGCCATAAAAAGTAATAATAAGTAGACTTATTTGATGTCTTTACTAGACAGAGGCATATCAGTCTACTCAATGAGCCCACATTCAAATTGGAAAAAAGTTCATTAATGTTTAACATTTGTAATTAAAGCTGAGTTGCCAAGGACTGAGTTGAATTCACAACTGATAGAGATTAGTGTTGTGACTAGACAAGATGGATAGGTTAAATTACGACAGTGCCCCTGCGGTTGTGGCAAAACTGGCAGACAGCACTTGCTTAAAAAGTGACAACTATGGTTCAGCTTCAAGGCAGCACATTTTGGTAAGTCAGTAGAACCCCTAGGGCTGGCAAAAGTAACTAGGCAACTTTTAAGGCCATGGTCTGGTTTTGGGTCCCCAGAAGGTGTCAGCAAGCTAAGAACAGCTTTTGTTTCAGAAGACGGTTTAGGGTAAACATATTCTAGGATGGTGCTGCCAGTGGCCAAACAGGCCAGGGATCGTTACCTCGTTACCTTAGATACACACCTCAAATCATAAGTTGCAAAACAGCTGCCACCGTTTTTTTACTTATTTACCGTATTTCCAAAACTTGAAGCTTCAAATGACACAGATGCACACATTTCCTACTGTATGCCTAATGGCAGCAGCATTAACAGCTAAGCAAGGTATATTACAATGAGCAAGGTATATTTCCCATCAGGGTCATCAGAAACTGTCGTCAAAATTGGGAATAGAAAAACCTCTTAATACCAATGTAGCATTAAGAAGCAGGCATTCTTTATTCGATGTTAGGTACAAGAGGCATTTTTTCTTTCATCTAATCTTGCACCACTACTGGCACATTTCTTGTCATATTATACACATTAGTTTCAGGACTGCATAATCTGAGTTACAAT
>NW_010163531.1:443-2460 GCF_000695765.1 Mesitornis unicolor | reverse complement strand
CTAAACCACAACACGCTACCACAGAAAACCCAAATTTGGCTCTTCCAGTAAAACCAGATGTTTTCTGAAGCAAAGGCTTCCACTCTCCTGCTTTCACCTCCCTGCTCTAGATTTCTAGTGCCACCGGTGCTGACAATTAGGTCACCTTTTCTTCCGCCGCCTCCAGCTCCAGTTCCCAACACAAGAGGCGGCTGCACCTCCCCGAGGAGTTTTCTCCAGCACCGCTGCAGTCCTGCGCGCTGGCACCGCAGCCAAAAACCACGGACCTCGGCAGCGTGAAATTCAATAGGCTGAGTCCCAAACCAGAATCCCATCTCCCCAGAGCCTGCTCTTTCACAACTCCCTGGGCTGCTTTGCTTGCAGCAACGTTTTTTAGTTCCCCTTTAGTTTCCCCTAGGCCTTTTTAGGTTCTCCCCTGCATCATCTTCTTCCTCCTAACTCATCCACAGCTTCCCCCTTTCCTCCTGCGCTGCTGGATGGAGTCAGCTGTCCTTAGCTTTAATTAACTTCTAATTTGGGCAGACAACTGTCCCCAAACGGTCACTATTGTTAATATTCCCCTTGCTGCTCTGTTTTGCAGCCCCAGCGAGACGTGTGGTGCTGGCTGCAGGCAGCTCTGGGATGCAGCTCCTCCACTGCAAGCCCTAACACACGATCTCTGGCTGCTGCCGAGATATTATCGGGGAAAATTAATTCAGCGATGACTCCGTCCTTGCGGCCAAGCCTGCCAGCAAAATCACTGCTTCAGCAGGGTTAAGAGTTCTCTACCATCCCTGTTCTCTCTGCCACAGCAAAGCAGCATCTGTGAGAAGCAGTGGGAGCCCACGAGGTCTTGTTTAATGTCCAAACCACGTTAATTTTCAGTTAAGGTAAAGGAAGAAGTGGCTCACCTGGTAGACCTGGTCTGTAGTGCTGTTCTTTTTGACTCTGACGGTCACCGTTGTTATATCCGGTAACGCTACTCGGAGCTCCACGTCC
The DNA here is from genome assembly GCF_000695765.1 of Mesitornis unicolor. Classification (NCBI taxonomy): domain Eukaryota; kingdom Metazoa; phylum Chordata; class Aves; order Mesitornithiformes; family Mesitornithidae; genus Mesitornis; species Mesitornis unicolor. The sequence goes on along the minus strand of NW_010163531.1, from coordinate 1,482 downwards.
GAGACGCCGTTGTAATTCTGGAGGAGGGAAGAAAGAGAGGACAGAAATCAGCATCGCACAAAGCGAGCCCCGAGCTCTGTGGACTGTTAATTGCCTCGTGCTGCTAATTAGAATGGTCACTTAACGACCAGCTGCTCTGCAAGCCTCAGGAATCCAATTCCAGTCGGCAGCAGAGAAACTCTGCAAGAAGAAAGGTGTGGGACGCAGGAAGCTGAGCAAAGCCCTTCAGACCGAGCTGGGTAGGATTTTCCATTCATGGGTTTGCCAGCAAAGAGCGAGAGAAAACTCTGGGACGCGGCAGCTTCACACACCATGGAAAGGTTGGAAAAACAACAACAGCTGAGGGGTAAACGGCAACTCCCGGCTGCTCACAGCTCGGGAGAAGCACGTCAGATACAGCATCACAGGATGTGAGGAGTGGGAAGGGACCTGGAAAGCTCCCCCAGTGCAACCCCCCAGAGCAGGGGCACCAGAGCAGTCACCCAGGAACACAGCCAGGGCTTTGGGTGTCTCCACACAAGGAGACTCCACAGCCTCTCCACAGCCTGGGCCATGCTCTGCACCCTCACATCAACAACTTTGGCCTCATGTTCACATCACCCTCCTGTGCTCCAGCTGCACCCACTGCCCTTGTCCTGGCACTGACAGCACTGAGCACAGCCTGGCTCCGTCCTCCTGACACTGCCCTTTCCAAATGGAGACCAGCAATGAGGGCACCCCTGGGCTCCTCTGCTCCAAGCTCAAGAGCCCCAGCTCCCTCAGCCGCTCCTCAGCAGGAGATCTTGGTTGCCCTGCTGGGCTCTTTCAAGCAGTTCCTGTCCTTGTGGAGCTGAGGGCCCAGGTCCTTTCTGGCCACAGGCTGACAAATACGAACAGCTCAGTAAACTGCCAGAAAGCAGCAGGAAAGGCAGCAAATGTGGGTTTTTTGCTGGGTCTCCCCTTGCCAGAGTGCCCAGGTATGCAACAAGGCCTCTGCTGCTGCTGCTCCGTGCACACCTCCACGAGCCGCTTTGAGCCATGGAGAAAAGGGTTCCTAGAG
>NW_010163531.1:0-377 GCF_000695765.1 Mesitornis unicolor | reverse complement strand
CTCTGTGATGTGGTGTGTGGCCTCTGGAGCAGGGAAGGTCCCGGCAGAGGCTCCTGGTGCCTACCTCGTCCGACTCCGACAGGAACTCCTGCATGATGTCGCTCTCCCCGATGACGCGTATCGAGCACACTGCGGGATGGGCAGAACGGGTTAGGGGGGTGGATAATGAAAATAAAAATGGTATAATACAGACCAATAAAAACCTCAGAAAAAACTAGAAAATAACAAAGTAATAAAACCTAATAGTTAATAAACAAGAAATACGAAATAAAACATATAATAATCATATTTCAAGAACAATACAATAATAAAATTTATATTAATAAAAAATGAAATAATAATTAATAATTATAAATACTAATAAAAGTATTAAAAGC
>NW_010163530.1:0-4030 GCF_000695765.1 Mesitornis unicolor | reverse complement strand
ATAGCTCTTCCCCCATTACCAAAGACACAAAAATTACCAAAAATCCCCTCACAGAAAACCCAATACAGTAGGGTTGGACTGAATTATCTTTGAAGATCCCTTCCAACCCAAACCAGTCTATGATTCTATGATTTTTTGACTTATCTGATTAAGTTCACACTATAGAAGGATGTAGAACAATTACCAGTAATCAAAACCTTAACCTATAAAGTCTGCAATGTATCTGTCACATTTTGAAGTTTCAGTTAACCTTGAGCATGTAAAATGGCACCAGACATCAGTCATTACACAACTCAGTAACAGTATGATATGCAGGCACCTTGTAAACCTATAATTATATATCCCAGTCTGAAGACAAATACCAGTTCAAAAATTGGTAGCATTAGCAACGAAAATAAGCCGGATCAGTAAATGCAACTACTATTAAGGTGAGATATTCTATGATTAATTTCTGAAAGTGACAAGATGCTTTTCTTTTTTCATTACCACATCAATCTGTTCGTTTACTATACTCTTTAAAGCTTCTGAATTTATCTTTCATATCCTTCTTTTTCATGAGCAGTTTTATTCCTTTTCTGTCTTCATTTCCCATTTGGTGTCATTAATTAAAAGTTGTTTTTCTTTTTTTTTCCTACTAATTAATTTCATTATTCCCGATTAAGCCTAGAAGATGGAAAACTCAGAAAATTAGCATATTATTGTCTGTTGTCTGGTTGTGTTGGGTTGCCGTCTCTTCTTTTGCCTCATTGATTTGATTTATAAGTTACTCACAGCAGTAACAAAATCTTATTCCACCTATGCAGGGAGCAGTGATTTTGCTTGGTTCTTAGGTACCCTATGATTTAGCTATTGTTAGTATAAATGTCATATAATAATACTTAGAATTATTTACTGTACTATGTAATGTTAACAGAAATTTGAAGTAATACTTTTGAAAAATAAAACATTTAATTTAATGTTTTATTTTACTTAGTTTTGGGTGCTTATATTCTTAAATAGGTGACAGTAAGTGTATTCTGTATGCTGATATCAACAAATATGCAGAGGAAAGTAAAACATAACATATATTGTCCAGAATTGCAATTACAATTTATTTAGTTTTCTTATTTATATTGAACTCTAGTGCATTTACTGCTCCTGATTTATGAACCATAAGTGATACAAGTGTTAAATTACACCAGAACAGTTACCTGGTTAATTTATTTATGAAATCTGAAGCATTTATTGACAATAGCAGTTAGTCATCAGTCCAATAAAACCTTTTCTGTTTTAAGGAAGATATATCTTTTTCCCTTCCTCTACTCAGACAAGAACTCATTAAAAACAACAATTTATCTTTTCATTCGGTTGGAGCATATTATATTATACAATAGTAATTCTATTTTTCAGCTTGTTCAGTTACACTTTTATTACTTCAGTGCAATCTATAAAGTAGTTTTTGTTACTAATCTGCCATTTTCTTCATCAATCAGTTTGGTAGGTTCAGCTTTTCTGATCACAGAATTTCTAAGTTTAGAAACATTGAAGAAAATGTTTTGATCCACAGAGGATCAAACAAATTAGGTGACACTAAAGCATGTAGCTATCATATTAGATGCTTATTTTCAACATATGGATTCTCAAAAGTACTGTTAATGTCCTGGGATTCTCATAGATACCTAAGTTTAAGTTCCCAAAATTGCATGTTTAGAGACCCTTAGGATCACATGCTGTATTATGACTGTGTTAAACAGCTAGGACTGGCAGGGTTTTAAGTCCTATTCAATTTAACCATATAATATTTCTATTTCTAGGCTGCCTTAAACTTGGTCATGTTGGCACGTACCCTACTTCATCTCAAGTGTCACTAGATGTTCACCTTTGTCAAATTAATTGATCCCTATATGGCTATATTTAGAAGAGTTGATCTATTTTTCCAGTCCATACTGACTGTATGGACTACATAGTCATTGTATAGAGATTACATAGTTATATGACATACAGCATCTGCATTGTAGATAAACACATAAATGTTAGTACCTTAATCTTTCAGCTGACTTCTGGTCTACGTTTTAATGTTTTATCTTTTTTATCTTTTATAGTTACAAGATTGTTGGGTTTTGGGTTTGATTAATTAAAACTTAGTAAATTAAGGTTAAATAACAACAGAGGTTATTATTAATTCAATTAATGAAATTGGCAGCTATCCAAAAGATTATAAAGAATTTAAAAGACCCTGAAAAATACTAATCTATTAGGTGACCTGTACTGTATTGCATGATATTTAAGTTATCTAAAAAATATATCACTACATGGTATTCCTTCTGTTTCCTCTACTTGCCTGTTCTTACATCTGTTGTTATTGGGCTGTCCTCTTTGTTGTATTTGTAGAATACTTTGAGAGGGCGAGGAAGGGGTGGGGTGATACGAACCAAATCAAGGAATTATTCCAGGTGAAAGTGGGTTTTTCCTTTCTTTTTCCCCCAAGTTTCCTGATTTAGACTATAGCACAGCTCAAGAAATAATTTCACCAGCACTACTGAGTGGAACAATAAACAACAGTTGATTTAGTACAGTGGTAACTGCTACTGTTGAAGCTGGCTGTTCCCCTGAGAAAATACATGTGGAAGAACAAGGTGACACAAAAATGATTACATAAAATTTTGATCCTTAAGGAAAATTAACAAGAAAAACAACTTCCCTCACATACAGAACATAATTTGTTGAGTAGATCACCTCCTTACAACACTGAGCTGTTAGGTCAATACATTTTCGTATTTTGTGTTTCTTCATGATGTCAAGGATAATCTCCAATTAGAAACTCAAGACATACTATATTGATACTGCCCAAGGGACCAAATGTAAGATGTTATGCTTTTATTTAAACGTAAAATACTTAAAGGATATAGGTAGTGTCAGGGTGGATGATAATTTTATGCACCACACAGGTGAAAGGAAAGTACAATGTAAAACAAAAAGACGTAAGAGCAAATCAGGTTGAGTGTACACAGTGAAAGTGAATACAGTATCCTGAAAAAATCCAGAGCATCACCTTAATTCTGTAGAATCTAGAACTTTTTAGGAATGCCTTGAACACTGAAATTCTGTGAAGTGAATACTCTGTGTAAGGAAAATGGCCTTTAGACAATATTGTGTCAGAATGATGAGGAATATGAAATAATTATAGGAAAATAATTAATATACTAATGTATACAGCTAATTTTGTCAAGTTTAGATGAATTGCAATAAACTTTGGAATTACCTGACAGTAAAACCAATAAATCCTAAGAAGTATATGAATAACTGTTCCCCATCTGCTCATTTTAAAATTTTCTCAGAGTTTTTGAGATATTTCTTTAAACTCCTTGAGTCTGTACACAACTGTATGACATCGTCTTTGATAACAGACTTTGCTTGTGTGTCAAAAGCAATGTTTGGACTGTAGTTCCTTAGACTAGCAGAAAAAACTGCCTATTTCATTGCTGTGGACTGATACTTCATCTATGTTAGACACCATGTTGTAGACAGAGAAAAGAGCAAGCAAAATTTAACACTGGACTTTTCTGTCTTCTGGAAGTAGTTCTGATGTTTGCCGTTTGTATGTTCCTGGGACCAGATTAGATTAGATCAATGTTGTTATGTATACTGGAAGCATACTCGTAACTGCTTGCCAACTAGGATACTCTGTTCTGACCAGAATTCTCCCTAGGGGAGAAAAGCTAATCAAAAAGTAAAAGAAGATAAACACAATATTTCCCCCCTTCTCCCTCTTCAGTTATCTGTTCAAATCTGTCAAATTGTACATGAATTTATGTTCAAGGCTGTGTGTTTTCCAGTCTTCTTCTGATTCTTTCTCTTAAAAAAAATCTCCAGCAAAAAAATCAAAAACCAAAACCAAGATGTTCAGAATATTTTTAATAAAAAATAAAAAAAATCAAACAAACGAAACCAATTTTTTTCAAATCTATATCCTGTCAAGAGAAAGCTTTTTTTTAAATAGTAAAAGATGAAATAACTTTGATGACATCAAAGTTAGATGGGATGCACCCGC
>NW_010163529.1:0-58359 GCF_000695765.1 Mesitornis unicolor | reverse complement strand
TCTGTGATTCTGTGATTCTGTGAATATATTTACAGCGCCATTTGAAAATTAGGCTGACTCACTGAGTTCTACCCAAGTATTTATTCTTATATTATACATTAAACAACTTTTGAAAATAGAAACAATTTATTCATTGAATATATATTTTAGAATTCTATACATGCTACTCTATAGAATTGTATTATATAGGCTTGTATGTTACAGAATTGTATTATATATATTACTATATATTGTATTATTTTATATTCCATTATAGAATAATAATAATATTAGTAATGATTTTTAAGTGATAATGTTTTTCCACTTCTAATGGAGTTCAAGAGACCTACAGAAATAGATGCTAAATAAACACTAAATTTACTGAAAAGTACCAAAAGACCAAAATAAAAGTTGCTTAACAGAGAAGTCTTCAGAATAAGGGATTTGAGCATACGAGAAGAAATTACAGTGTCCCAGAACCAGCATGATCTTACTAGAGGAAAATGAAGCATATCATTACAGGAAAAAGAAATTTAATAAGTCATAGGAGAGCATCATTGACACTTTGGACATATTATTAGGATGCTTTAATGCAGTGCTGTGTTCTCTATGAAGTATTAGCACAAGAAAAGCTTGACATCTCAGTGTGCAACATTCACAGAATTACAGAATCACAGAATCACAGAAGGTTAGGGTTTGGAAGGGACCTCAAAACATCATCTAGTCCAATCCCCTAATTCAAATTAACTTTGACCTAGCACTTTATTATTGAAAGGTTTGTCAATAAATTCTTCTGATAAAAAGATTACCTAAGAGTCACTGCCTAAGCAGTCACCAATCTGAAGATTTTAGAGGACATCCCACTATAGAATGAAATATACATACTGGCAAAGATGTATCTGTTTTAAAATCAAGTCAATGTAGAGTCTGCTAGAGGAAAACTGCTCAGATATTTCAATAACTTGCATGTATTTATCACAATCTGTGATACAGACAACATAACACAAAGGACCAGATTTTGTTCCTAGAAACACTTGTACAGCTGTAGAGCCTTCATGCATGCAGTGCATAAAAGTAAATCTCAAATCTGAGAAAGTTAATTAGGTCAGTTTACTGGTTATTTTATTCAACTAGATCTTTCAGATGTTGTTTTCTCTTTAAATAGCAAAGAATCCTTACATTTTCCTCTTAGAGGCCACAGTTCCTCTTATATTCATGACAGAATAAACTGTTTCCCCTCCTATTTATTTATATTTATTATGATTCCTGAGACAGCCACAGCACTGGCCTGCATGAAAAAAAACTTCAGAAACTGTTAGCCATAATAATTCCTGCCCATATTAAAGAAATTAATTTCTGTGAAGTTTTGCTTATAGTACTGACCTTTGCTTTAGTACTGAATATTTCTATGGATAAGGGTTCTGTAACTGTAAATCAGCTGCAAATGGGCAAAAAACCCACAGAGATCTGTAGCTATCAGAGACTATGTGTTGATTACAAGGCAAGAACAGTCAGAAACAATGGTCCATACATGTGCTCAGTGCCTTGGAGTGAACCATAAAAAAACACTAGGCTGAAACAACGAGTAGTACAGAAGAATAGTGACAGATCCTTAAAAATAGATTTAATTATGTCTCAGATATTTAAATTACTTTCCTTGTAGCTGCATTCTATAGACTCTTTGCTAGTGATAAAACTGATTATTGACCATGTACAACTTTTTTAGTCAGATAGCCATAATTAGAAAATATGCACAACAGGCTGACATACGGATTTGCTGCATTGGGAAAAAGAGACCATATTCCCTGTATTCTAGAAATTATTTCATTAATAATCACAAATAGATGCAGTACTATGAGCAAACACCTGAAAGAGAAACAAATAAAGGTCAGGAAAGAGATTAGGAGGAAGGAGTAGGCAGGGAGAGGACAGAAATGAGATGATAATCTTAGTCCTAGAGCACAAACTAGTTATGAGTTAGTTAAGAGTAGGCTTCTAAGTACATAGAAAACCTGTCTCTAGGAGAAGTTATACTTTCAGATTTTGATCTTGGAGAAGGAGAGATCAGAAAGAGTATTCTGAGCTAGGAGCAAAATTAGAGTTGCCTTGTTAACTGAGAATATTACACTGGTATAAATTTGGTGATACAACTCAGACTTAATGAAAATTTTCTCATCTGTACAACGAGAACACGAAATAAAAGTCAAAATACATAGTAGCTATGCCTGGTACTTCCTTGTCTTTAACTTGCTTTAATCCTTTCCTTCAGCACAAAGAAGGCATGAATGTTGCTAACTGCTGTAAAAAAGTGCTGTCACAACTGAATGAAAGCATTTCACACCAATTCTCTATGGAAATTTATATAGAACATGAAACAGCAGAGACTTCAGCCAAAAAATGTCTGTCACATTTAAATTAATTCTGTGCTGTTCACAAATTTAAGTGCAAGACAAAAATTACAGTTGCTAAACTGCTAGTTGTAAATTCACTGGATCTCAAGAATCTCTTCCTAAAGCAGAAGAAGTTTTCATCTTTGCTGCATATATATGTAACTTTTGGTCTTGTAACCAAAATAGTCCTTGTAATAACCCTTAGCACATCTTTTTCTTGCAATACTCTTCAGAAAGTTAAGATAAAGCGTGTTTGTTCCAACATACACCTGGAACAAATGCAAATGCCTTCAGTGCACTACCAGTGGATGTGACAGCACTCACCTGTGGACTCTTGAAACTCAAGAAATTCAAGATTAAGGGAAAGTCTAGATGAAGGGTAAATAATAATTCTTCTCTCCACTGACAACTCCTGATCTTTTATCTACATCAGGGATAATTTTGGCATTACAGATGTACTCTTCTCTTACGTGGATAAGAAATTCAGCTGAAAGGAAAGCATAACCAGCTTCACTGAAGGAAGGACACGTACCAGTTCCTTCTATAGCTGGCTATTTATTTCTCTGAAATATAAAAATTGTTCTGATAAAAATTGTTCTGATAACCTGACTGCTTCCTGTTTAAACAGAAACAGATCTGGCTGCTGAAGGTGCCACACAGATGCATATTTCATTTCCTCTCATTCAGCTGCTGTTTATGACTCACCATTAGCAATTTTAATTATAAAAGCCTTCAGTTATAATTTTTATATTCTATCATTATTACTTATTACTAAGTACCTAACTCTAATTATGATGTGGTAATTACTGTTGTTGAATGATGGCAGTCTTCTATCTTTGATTTAAACTATTAGAATCAATGATTCTGCATCTGAAGAAGCCACCACCATAAAATATTGATCAAATAATTTTACACACAGTAGTTGGAAGCAGCATAATGCGGATATTTAAGACTAGCAATTAGCAGGAGACTTTTCTGAATGCAATGGCATTTAAATCAGTAATAGATGTCTGAAAGGACAAAGATATCATTATCTACGGAAGAGCTGTAGGGTGCTTACCACTTAATGAGTGTTAAAAACCCTGAACCAGGTCCTTGGAGACCAATTCCAAAATAATATTTGTTGCATGGTGCCTGAGGTGCTTTAACTACTGTAATACTCAGGAAGGCCCTTTCATTTCCAATTATGTTGCCCACTCTTCACTTGTAACCTTTCACTTGCACTCCCTAAAAGCACTATGGCAGTGCCTTCAACCCAAAGGAAAGCATCCCAAGTGCCTTTGCCTTCATGGACCTGCACTGCCAGAGTCTTAAGCATTGTGTTTGTAGATTGGCTTGATAGGTTTTTGCCTGTTACCCCATACTCTTAACTTTGCCCTTTGTAGTTCAACTTTACAGACACAGAGATAAAATAGGACATAATAATTTGCAAACCTCAAAATATTAACAACATGGATGTACAGAGCTTAGCAGCCAGTCACCATAAAACACATGCACCTGAAGAAGTGTTCTCCAACGGGTGCTCATGCCATCATAAGTGAGAACAACCAGCTGGGAGTTTGAGGGAGTCCTGATGAAGGTTATAAAACTCCCACGGAACAGTGTTGGGAAACATCTCTGCATCGGCAAAGGTGCTCCTTTGGGTCCCTACCACTTCTCCAAGCTGGTCACTACTGATATCCACCCCCCCCTCTCTACTTTTCCTCTCCTTTTCCTTTCCACACTCCTAGTCCCCATGTCCCTGCTCCCTCCAGTAACTTTGAAGTCAATGTATGGCAACTGTTATGTACTCTTTTAGCAAGGCTTTGAACATGCAAGTTTCTATCAATTTTTGTGCAACATATTTGGGCTCCTTTGGACATCAGAGCGTCATAAAATCACAAACCATAAAATGTATTTGGTTGGAAGGGACATTTAAAGATCATCTAGTCCAACACCCCCTGCAGTAAGCAGGGACAATGTTACCAGGTCAGGTTGATCAGAACCCCATCAAGCCTGGCCTTGAATACCTCCAGGAATGGGTCCTCCACCACCTCTCTGGGCAAACCTGTTCCAGTGATCTACCACCCTCATATTGAAGAACTTTTTCCTAATATTCAACCTAAATCTACCCTTTTCTAGTTTAAGATCATTAACCCCCATCCTATCGCTACATGACCTTTTGGACAGTTCTTCCCTAGCTTTATTATAGACATCTTTCAGGTATTGGAAGATGTCCTCAGGTATCGTCCTCTGGAAGAGCTCTGCTATATTCATTTATTACAAAAGGCTGTTTATTTCAGTGTTTAAGCAAGGTGTTACAGTTGTGCTTTTGAATGTCTCCTAAGTGTCATAAACCTGAAGCTTAATACTTACATTGAGAACAACTGACATTCAAGAGATATCACAAAACATGTCTAAATTAACACTTCAGTGTAGACAAGGAGCATACTTCTGAAGTTATTTTCCTGACAGCCCTGGTATTTGTGGTCCAATACTCTTTCCAGACCAGTCTTGAAGTTGACTCATTTTGGAAGGAACTGGAAAATGCATACTGCCAGGGACTCAGTCCACAGGCCCAAACTAGATTTAGTCTGAAGCAAAGCAGCCTGAAATGAACACAGCATGGATCTTAGAACCTCAGCAACAATTGCTTTACTCCAGAAATTCATTTCCACAGGGCAAGCTGTATGCTCTGTGCTAATACAAACATAGCTTGGAGAATTTAATAAAGCAGTCAGATTTTTTAGCTGCTTCTCTGCTGTTGACTGCTGGTTGCAAAAATTTTTCTTCTTTTTCCAAAAAGGACTGGCATTTACTCTTGCACTATGGATAAATCAACTTACCTTTTCATGATCACTTTAAACTTCTATAGTAAAGACAATGAATTCCAGGTCGGGTCATCTCCATCAAAACTGATCTGAACTAGTGAGCTCATGGATTCTGGAAGATAAACTGAGCTATAGGAAACAAAAACATTGAATCTGTGGCCTCTGTACTAAAAATATGCTATGCCAGCAGTTTCAAATATTGGAATTTTTCCCCTCTCATTTTTCTAGGGAAGAGATACTAGCTTCAGTTGAATTCTCAGTTTAAAAAAAATCTTATCTGCAAAACAACCAACTGCAACTCAGATGAGAGAACTACTTCAAATTAAAAGACAAGAACCCTAGGTAGCTAACTTTTCTCAAGGTCTCGAAGGAAAGTTTATGATTACTTGGCTGCAGAAGGATATTTGCACTGCCAATCTGGATTTAAAGACTTATTTCCACAGTGAAGAATGTAATTAGCCTAAGAATTCAGAAGAATAGAAGGCAGCTTTGCAGCATCTTTTGCCTTGAAATACATAAAATAATCCCCAAACAAAACAAAACAAAACAGGAATACAAACAAACAAACAAACAAAAATCACAAAATACAAAGCACCCTTCTCTTCCTAAAAAAAAAATCCAAAATAAAAGTCATCTCTATATTTTACCTAAACTGAACTCTAGTCCAGCTGTCTAAGGCAGTTTCTCCTGTGAGTTAGTGAGATGCTTTGATAGGTAGGCCTCATGTGAGAAATACAAGCCGGGATGGTCTGCATACTTTGGAAAGTAAAGAATAAAAGGTATATAAAAGCCTCTTAAAAAAAAAAGGCAAACATGACTGTTTCAGCCTGTAGCTGATTTTTTGGCACAGACTCCTTAGTTTTCCCAACAGAGTTAGACTTCAGCTGCACCCTACACACTTCATCATACAACTTTTTGCCTCCACCAAGGTCAAGAAACTTCTGTCCTCCTCCAGAAAAGCTCTTCTCTCAGCCCTCCCACCTGCCTTTCCCGCCACAGAGGTGGGGATTAGAGAAGACCTCCTTGCCAGTAGTGTCTGCAAGGATTAGGAACTATTGCAGTTACAGGCATAGGTACATTTCACATAGCATTTGCTGTCCTATTCTCTCTCTTCTTTTTGGCAAACAAGAAGTGAGTCAAGACAAAATAGTCTTTAAGAGATATTTACACTTGATTATGTCAGAGGCCAAAACAGCATTACTGCAGGGGAAGGTACCACTTACTGGAATTATGGTTGTTCCTTTTCTCAAGTTACCATAAAACTTTGGCTTTCAAGGCCAAAGGGTTCTTCTGCAAAGTACTTAAGTATTTGCTGCGTTCCAACTATTTGGCATATTTCTTTCCTTTTGTACCATATTTACTCTTGACAGTAAATACACTCTTGGCGTAAATATGGGGTACTCTCATTTACCTGGCCCCTATATTACTGGTATCTTGTATACCTTGTCTGACTTGAGAGTTGCTAGAATTGTATTTTCTTCTTTACAAAAGCTTCTGCCCTGTTCCATGCTTTTTGCTCCATACACATTCCCCACATCCACCCTTTGGAAGGTTAGTGGTTGGACTAGAGGGGCTTGTGCTCTCTGTGGCAGTTTCATAGGTGCACCACACAACCCATCCTTTAGAGCCTCTATGTGTATTTGCCGTCAGATGAGCCTCCTGGATCCAGCAGAACAGGATTCCGAATACTCTTTTCCTATCCCTTTACAGACAAAAAGATATTCCATCCTGCATCTCCATGACTTACTTATTTCCAGAAAGTCCCATTACCATTTTCACTATCATTATTTCTACTTTCAGTTTGTCTTGTACTCAAATTATGTCAGCAGTACATAGAGGGAGAGGTAGAATTACTCTAAAATAAACTCAGCCAAAGGGTAGGGTTTTGAGTATCCCCTCAAATAATGAACCAGTCTCTAACACTCTCCTTTAATTCCTTCTCTTTGAATGCAGGCTGTCACCACTGTAATCAGACTCATATTCAACCCAGCCATTTTTGTAATGACCTAATTCTCCAATGCATCCTGTATCGGGAGGTTCAGTTTGGGGTTTCATTTGTGATTCTTTTCACTCTCATCACATCTTTACACATCAAACCCACTTTCAAAGTTTTATTTTTCACATAGCTACCTCATCCATCTATCCATCTCGAGTTTTTACAATTGTCTTATTTTCTTCAGCAGCCAGTGCTTGGCTTTCCTAAAACGTTAACAGCCATAACAGGTTTGCCAAAGTAAACCTTTCCTGTACAAAGGGGACCTTTTAATTGTCAAAAGCATAACATCAGTCAATCGATTTTTGCCTGGTATTTTTTGCTAAAGGCAAGTAACAAGAGCAACCACTTGCTCCTGTCCACTGTTACTTATTCAATAGAAGTTTACAATGTGTATCCCAACTAAAACTTTCAGTGAGACTATTTGTCACAAGAGTCCTGGACATGAGCTTGTCTTCTCTTTCACTGCAGCTTTGGTTTACTTAAACAACCCTAAGGAAACAAGTAATTATTCCTTCCACCACTTGAACCCCCTCCAGAGTATATATCCTTGTGTTGTACAGTGGTTTTGTTTTATAAGACATGCAGAGATGTGATCTCTCCTATATGCAGAAAAGAGTATAAGGTACAAAATCCCACTTCTTATGCATAGCACATTACCAGTTTGGAAGAGCAGGGTGAGGATGTAACTAGGCTTGCTCTCTGTAAGATATACTGCAGTCACCTGCTTGATCCTTCATAGACATCCATAAAACTGTTTCCAGAAGGACTCAGAGTGAGGCTGGGGGCGTTTGGGTAGGAGGTGGAGCACTAAACTTTCATTATCTGATCAACTGTGTACCACCAAGAATGGGGTCTTATCAAGTCAGACGCTGTTCTGCCAGCTCTCCCCAGCTGTTGACACCTTTTTTCCAACGGAACATGCTGAATAGTTGAATAGATCACATTTATCCAGTTTGTCATAAAATGTGACAACTACCTCATAGGTGTCTGACCCCAACTTTTGTGTTTTGAAGATTCTGCTGCTTCAAAGTTCTCTTAAAAAAACAGCACCTTCTCTGGCTTGTGCCAATGAGACATAGATGCAACACCTCATGTTTAATTACTTTTGGAGCTATTTGAGGAGATACAGACACAGACCTTGATGCTTCAGAAAGACAGCTGAAAATAGGAAGTGTTTCAACAAAATATGTCACTGCTCTCCATCACATAAAACAGAAATAGCACCTCAAAGTGAGAGACGCTGTTCATACAAAGTCAGCTGACCATTTCGGAGAAGGCTGTCACATTTTGTAGACCTAAATCAGATCCATTTGACAGCAAGAGAGTATTCAAACCAAATTGCTCCTCTACCAGCTTTTAGGAAAATTTAAAATGACTTCATATTTCCCCTCTCTGCAGTTTTATGTAGAGAAACCTACAACTCTCTTAAATACCTGTGCTACAGATATTAATGATTAAGAACAGTGATATAAATCACATGTTTAAGGTTTTTTCTAAACACTTCCTACAATAAGAGACAAGCTTTCTCTAAAAAATATATGTAAATGTATGTAAACTAAGTTGTTGGGTGTGTCTAAACTCCTCTCATCTTTACGTCTTGAATGAAACAGTTAGCAAATGTATCAGTCTGCAATTTGCAGGAGAATTGAGGCCAATATTAGAGCATCAATATGTTTCTGGGTATTTTGATATTTTTCTAGTAGAAGTAAGATATTTAGAAGAAAGAATAAAAAATAGATTTTAGTCAATACATCATTTTTTTGTTAAAATTCCTGTTAAAATGACTTTCAGCCATTTCTATATCCAACTTTCATATAAATATGCTTTTACACTACAGCATCACAGCTCCCATTCCACTTTTAGTATTACTATTACAGCATTAGTTAGGATAAAAACCCTTATTGGATTTGAACAGACTACTCTGTAAATAGCAAAGAGTCAGAATTGCAGATCAGCATCCCATAATAGTTCACATTTTTACAGAAGACTGCTGTAAGTAAAGAGACAGCAGTATAACATGTGACCATACACTCAGACAATCTAATTATTTAAATGTACATCACATTTTTAAGGCTAGTGACCAGAATGCAAATTGTCAGTTTTAACTATTGGCTTTGACTGATTTGTCTCTCTGTGCTGTCATGGAAACCTATACTACATTAAAGACAAAGAAACAATGGAACCTAATTAATGTCCCATGCGTCTTCTGCACAGCAGTACTGGGCAGTTATTTGTAACATTACGGCAGCACCCGCAACATGCTTTTCAAATGCTCAGCATTCAGATTGCTCCTCAAAAAAAATAGTATTCATATAAAAATATAAATATCTATATAGAGAATGAAGAAGTCAGAAGCACAATATAGATAGAAGACTCTCCTTCCCTCCTTCCTTTTCCCTGGCTCACGTATTTTGATGGGTTGATTTAAAGGAGAAAAGGCCATTTTGAACTGCCCTTTCTTTTTGTCCCTGCAGTCTGGCAGTTTCTCCATAAGAGCAAGAAGCAACCTGGGTTAGAGGCAACAGCCTGTCAGGCTGTCTTGAAAGGAGACGTCAAGAGGGAAACATCAAGTTGGTGATGAGAGAATGTTAAAGAATAGTTGAGAAAGAAGAATCTCTCCTTGTTAAACACTACTTTGTCACCTGCCTTCTGTCATTCATGTGTACTGTGATATCTCTGTACGTTACTTCCAGATCTGATTTTTCCTCAGAGAATCAGTGTTTGATGAGGCAGGAACCACCACATCTTACTTTTCTAGACTGATCCTTAGAAGAAGGCTCTGCAGATACAATGATACACATGATGCTTTATTGTTCCTGCTGCAGCTTCAGGTAAAAAATTCAGTATTCATGGAGAATGTGGAAAAGGGTAGAGGATAGCATGGGTGAAAGTCTTGTAAGCTTAATTGAGACTTTTCTTTTGATTATTTAATCAAGTTCTCCAAGTCAGAAAGACAGGAAACTAAAGTAATACTTTTTTGCCCAGGTTAATCAATGGATAGTTACAGGATTTTTTCTTTACCGCTGATTCTAGACTACAACAAAAACCACCATGGCTCAGTGAAGGAGATGCTTGTTGGACACTATCATTTAATTTCTCTATAATGATACATGCTCCACTTCTGGGAGTTATGAATGAATAAAACAAAGCATCTTCCCAGGGTTAAACTGAATCGCTTCACACATGATTGATAAAACAGTGGAAAAAAGTGTTTAAGCAGGGAGTGTATCTACTTCTGCTGACGGACCATCGAACTGGCTGTGGCAGTGACGGGACCCTGGTGCCGGCTGCCCCATGCCATCAGCCCAACTGGGAGCCTCAGCTGTGACTCCTGCTCTTTTCTGTGCACAGGGATGGAAAACACTCGAACAAAATACAGCTCCCTGACCCCATTGCATTTGGCAGCTCCATTCCTCTGAAGCTGCTGACTGCATCCCTTGTGTCCTATAGCTTAAAACCAGAGGAGGAGGAGTTGCAGGAGGTGGAGTTTAGCCAGGATTCCTTGCCTGAATTGCTGGACAACACTTTGAAGGGCCTTGTTTTTCTCCTGCCACTGAGAAAGAGCACAGACAACTCAGGAGAGCACAAGAGCCCTGATGACATGCAAATTTTTCAGATGTCTCCTGAGTAAGAGAGATAAAAGCAAACAAAAATTACTTTCTAGACTGTGAAATGAAACTGTTCATTAGAACAGTTACAGAATAATGACTACAGGATGTCATTAAAGCAGGCTATACTTGTCGAAGGTTGTGATAACACTAATTAAAGATACTTTTTCATCTGAATCGGAGTATCAGCCACTGTCACTAATTATGCAGTTAACGTGAATGTGGCACTAGTTGTACTAATAGACAGCAAAAGAAAGAATCACAGGCAACTCAATATTTACTGATGGATCATCCTGAAGCTGGCATACCAAAGCACTATTCAAAAGGTCATAAGATACTCTTGAATTATTTACAGAAATAAAACAAAGACAGGAAGAAGAAAGAGAAAACCATTAAAAAATAATATTTTTATCCATCCACATTTCAGGAAATAAAATAAACCATTTTAAAGAGTTCATAACAAAATTGACTGCTGACCAGATGACTCCAGAGAAGAGTGGGACTGAGACGAATGGGAAAGGAAACGCAGGAGACTGCATCTGAGCAAGCATTGGTCTGCGTGTCATGAGTGATAGACATTGGTGAGCAAAAAAAGACCTAATATGTTAGATTAGAAACACATGTAGATGCAATACGGAATTGTTCAAGGGCTTGAAGGAACACTAAATACAAGCTTACTGAAAGAGCAGTGCCAACAGAAAAGTTTCATTTCTTCTTCAGCATTGAACTGGGTTAGAGAGTCATAAAAGTAGTATTTTTTTCCCCTGTTACTCTGAGTGAATCATGTTGTGCTGAGGCAGCTGTTGGTCACAGAGCTTCTCTGGTAAATTGCTCATCTTAGAGCCTTTTACTTGTGATGTGGAGGAAGACCTGCTCATTTCTCAGTAGCATCTGTGCATGAGGCAGCCACCTCACAGCTAGTCCCAAAAAGACGCTTCACTCTGTGATTCTAGGTTCTCACCATGTCATTTTCAATGTTTCGCTCTTTTTGAAAAGCCTGCCTTATCAATCTTTCTGTATCTTTATGTCCTAATGACTAGTGCTAGTTTTTCAGAACAGTTAAAATTCTTGTTTCCACTTGAACAAATGCTAGAAAACTGCATGCTTCATTGGTAATGTTCTGTAATTTAGTGATCTCAAATATGGATTTTGGTTTTGAATATTATCATCAAATAAAGGATATTTTGCTTAAGGTAGTATCAGGGTGAAAAAAATATTTTTGTTATTTTTTTTAAATGGTTGTAGAGTTTTCAGCTTCCACAGAAGTAACAGCATCCACAGAGGCCTATAGCTCATCTTTTTTCTTCTTTGGAGACACCTGAGAAACAAAACTTGATTTCTTCTTCCACTTTCTTTATTTTCAAATATCAGTAAATGAAGTTCAGACCTTGAAAAATCTGACCTATGTACCAATACTGGTTACATTTTCTGATTATGTTAGATCTTATACCCACTGAAGGGGAAAACTGCCCTCTCCTTTTATCCCACAGTTCACGTCCCTCACTAGGCTCATTATAACATCTGTTTGCATTTTTATTTTCTCCCACCCTTCTACCAGCACATCTGTTGGTAAGCCTGTGAAAGCTATGGTTGTGAAGAAGAGTTACTTTTTTTAGTTTCATTTTGCTTATTGGTTTGCCATCGGGACTCAATCCCACCACCTCGCCTCTTCTCTAAAAAGAATTTACCCTCTGCATCCTGGATAGATTCTAGTTTAGGAAGTTAGAGAGAATTTGACAGGTAGAAGTAATTTTCCTTCTAGCTACAACTGCTTTGCAGAGGAATTTAAATAGTCATCTTCTTCATAGTCCATGACCTTTCCTCATTCAGGACATAGTTTGTAAAAAGTACAACATCAGTAGAAAAGGAACCTTAAATCCTCCTTTGTGTGGTGTGTACTTATGAAACATGAGAGTTAGTCTCTTCTAATGAGAACTTTACACTGCAAAACTGTCATTAATTTAGAAACAAGATATCATTAATCATTTTCTGAAGGCTTAGTATTGGCTTCTCACTGCACTTTACAAGTACGACAAATACCATTTCAGTTCAATAAAATGGAATTAAGTGCACACTTATGCTGTAGAAATCTGTACCTGGCTTTTAAGATAATAAAACATTTGATAAATTTTAATGAACCAAAGCAAAGGGTGTCCTAAGCAGACAATAGTAAAACAATAATTCATTAGAGAACTTCCTGCTTTGGTTCAATCCCACTATTGGCCATTTTAAATACACTCTATTCAACACAATTAAACAACACAAATTTAAATTGCCTTACACTCAAGATTTTTATTATTTCTTTACATGTCTTATATCTGTATAGACTTTTGTCTTCTGTTCTGTCCTTTTGGACATTTAGCCAAAAAGGTCCCCAACTTCTAAGATTTAGCAACATGAAAAATAGTCTTGGCACTCTAGTAAAAGTGAAAAGGAAAGAGCTGACTTGAGGAGCTAACCTATTACCTGAAGCACACAGACATTACTTCAATTATCACTGTTCTGATATTCCTTGCTTGTTCCATGGTGGGTTTTTATTTTCTTTTAATATTGGTGGCCTGACTTTTACATCAACTTGTTATGCATAAAAAAGAATTCACCTATGTGTCTAATCTCTGTTTTGAACTAAAAATAGCATTGCTAAAACCTCAAATATATTCTAAATTAAACTACTAGGAATAATTTTCAAGACATATTATACCTCCAGTAGCCTCCAAGAATAACTTGAACATTTTTGGACTATGTGTAGATTTGTAGGATCTGTTCAGTGTCAAAGCTTTTCAGTGAAAGTGTTAAGTACTTATTTTTATTCTGTAAAGATCACCTACTTTGCATTCACTCTCTGGATGACTATGGATGACTTTACAAGTACAGTCAAGACAGTTTTGAACTCTGATGGCTGTCCTACAGTTGTATAGCTTCGTTAATGTGGTGCTTAGCTTCATCTTACATAGTCTAGCTTCAGCAGAGCTTTTAGTCTAGGCGAAGTGCAGTCCCAGTTTCCATAGCATAGGTAAGAGTCGCTCATGCCTCCCTGAAAACAGTGGACTTGCATGATGAACTGATTACTCTGGCACTGATTATGAGAACCACTTTACCTACAGGACCTAGGCTATCAGTTTATTTACACACTTTAGGTATCATGTTTAGCATTCATAACCTTTAAAACAGAGAAGAAAAAAAAAGAAAAAGAAACAAAAAAAAAGAAAAAGAAAAGGAAAAAAGCGCTGCTTGCCTATATTGGCAACTGAGGAGTCTAAAGTATTGTCTAAGGGCTTTTCTTCTTTCTTTCCCCAGCCTGAAAACACTGAAACCCTGCTCCCCTGCAAGCTCTCCTGAGAATACCGGTACCACAGCACTGGAGTTCTGCTTCTGGCCAAAAAGGAATAATACTATCCCCACCACAAATGTTCAGAGAATTATAGTGACTGTCTGCACCACAGACCTGAGACATGGCCAGGGCTAACCCCAGGCCCATGAAAGTCTGCTCTGGATAACAACTATCACCCTCTGTGAAGTCAGAATGAGGCAATAATCATGAATTCATAAGAGGAACTTGACTGAAACTGAACATTCTTAAAATAAAAGGGATTCTTTTTCCCAGCAGTTTTATATTTATTAGTGTTTATAATAAAATTATTCTTGCAGTGAAAGCTTTGTGTAAGAAAAGTTCATTATGGGTCAGCAAATGAAGTCTTTGTCTCAGTAAGAATGATGCAGAAGACAGGGTCCTAGGGTCCCAGGATGCAATGAGACACACATGAGATGAAATATCTATTGCAGCAGTTTTTAATGCAAAAAAGATCAAAACTTAAACTATGCCAAAAGCCAATTCCTGCTTTTATGAGGAACATATTAAAGTTAAGTACAAAAATATGTATTTCAAGGTGACATCAATTTCTCACAAGAAAACAATTAGTCACCAGAACAAAATTCAGTATGGACAGACTTGATACAATGTTCTAATACTGGTAATTAGTATCTTTGGGCATGAAAACCAGTACAAAAATAAGTAACTGTTGGATCACGCATTAATCAGCCAGCGAAGATGTTACAGCTAACACTCATTTAGCACAAGCATCCAGAGGTTACCAACTGGCAGTGTTGACTCCAATGTCACTACCACAGCCAGAAATAATAACCTGAATATTTAAAACTCAAGACAAATCTTTCCTATATTATCTTCTTCCAATTATCCTACCGTTCCTGCTGCCTCATCACCTTTTCTTGCCCTTTTTCCTCCATCATTATATCTTCTAAGGCTCTGGAGCACAGACATTTTTTCCAATCTTACATCTAAGACTTCTATATCTTTACCTACTCCAGATTTACATTAATGCAGTGATGAACTGATCTAGCTATTAGAGGAAACTACTCACCCTTTGCTCCCTCTATAGCAAAAAGAGTTCACCTATCTAAGCTCTATGCAAGACACTAAATATATCTTTCTCCCTTAGTTTACCATCTCTTCTTGCCTGAAAAGGAATCTTAGAGTCCATCAGATATCTAGAATGGCCTGGGATTGCATGGCCTGGGGTTCACAATCTCAGTTAAATTCACAGAAGAAAGGTGTATTGCATCAACAAACGCCAGGGGCTGTTCTTCAGCACCGAGACCAAATGGCACAGAAAAGTCTGTGTATGTCCTATTAAACTGCCAGCCTCAGAAAACAGGGTGATGGCATGCAAGCTGCCTACTGGAAGCAATCTGGCTCTGCCTGGGGATTCTGTGGGATAGTGCTCACCCCATATCCCACAGCTAGGCTAGGAGTGGGTCTAAAAATATCTAACAGTATGGAAAAATGGGTTTGAGAGTCCAAGAAGAACACCCAAATTTAAATTACTACCACAGACGCAGCCAAAGAGGGCAACATCATAGCCCTTCTTCCCATAAACCAGACTCAGAGAAGCTGGGTATAACCAAAGGAAACTAAGAACATTGAGCACCTTCATTACTCTACAGGAAAACTGAATGTTTGTCAGCATCTGTTGTTTCATGACCTTTGGGGGTTCCACCACATGCTGTTAAGATAGACATCATTACAGCTTCACTGTCCTTTTCCACAGAACTCCTTACTGCTAAATAGGCAGTCAGGCTAATTGCAAACACTCAACCTGCATCCCAACAGGAAACAACGCAAGCTCCCTGCTCCCTTCCAAAAATATAATGCAGCTTTTGTGTTCGATCATGGACTTTACTCACAGCCTTTAGTATGGAGTCTCATGAGGCTCAGAAAGCTGGTCATATTAGATATCAGAAAGGAAATTTCCTATTCCCTATAAAATATTTTCAGTATAGATTAGGTCTACTATATCAAGACAAGTTACACAACACTGCAGCCACTAGGAAAACTCACTTAGGTGACCAACCTGAACCACCTCCTCTTGGTGCTTAGTGTCTCTGATAGGTATCTCATGTTCTTTGAGTGGTTCTTTTCAGCTCCACCCAGCAGTAACACACCTGGCCACATGTTCTTGCTTGCCTGAGTCTGTAGGTTTATGCACATGTTTAATGCCAATCTGAGGAGCAGAGCCGTGCTATGGGGCAGACCAAGGTGATGTTTCACTCAGCCTATTCTAGCAAGAGTACCTTTGCAGAGAAGTTATAGTTTCCAATCACGTGTATGTCTGTACATTAAACAATCCATCCAACGCTTGAGACTGAACAAATAATTAATTCGCTCCAGCATTCTTTTATTCTCTCTTTTACCTCCCCTTTCTTTTGAAGACAGATTGGTATATTAGGTGAATACGGAAATGCATGAACATTTTTGCTATGATGTGTGTTCTTCACCTGTTCCAGTTTTCACTGGATTTGAAACTTAGTCTTACTCTAGCTGGAAGCAATAATATACTTTTGTAGATCTGTCTTATGAAATGCATAGAGTTTCCAGAGACTGATGACTAGAAAGAAAAATACATCAAAATATAGAGCCACTCTGAGAATGCAACTACCACTTCTTTATGGCTTGTTAAATATATCAAACATATTGTTCTGTCTATAGGAAGATTACCTATAAACTGACAAAAGTAAATCTTTACGCTTTTCCTTCTGCTGCCTTTGAAATTATTCTGACAATTTAAAAAGGATATAACAGCTTTAAACAAGGTTATTAAAAATAAGATCACTTGAATGTTCCAAGTTTTGAGGGATGATGATAAGTTTTTTCAGATTTTTCAGTACCGCATCAGTAGAGAAATCATTTTGATAAATTATTTTTCTTTTCAAAAAAACTTCTGTCTTCTGCGGTAAGCTGTATTATTTTCAGAGCAGCCAGTGCATTTACTCATGTTTGAAGCTAGGTCATGTAATTAGAAGTCTAGCCACACTGGTACATTGGGAGTAACCTGGCTCTTGGCTCAGTCCTAATGCACGATGTAAGAAAGATATTTAAAATATGGATCTCTTCAGGAACACTACTTATCTTGCCCAGGGGATATTCAGATATTTGGGGAAGGGTAGATAAAGATAAAATGCTGTATCTCAGAGGGGCACATTGTAGTCTTAAGGTGGGACTGTGTTAGGAGCTGACATTTCTACAGCTCATTCATCTATGCTTGAAATACCCAACATACAAAATGTCTGATAAAAAACAGAACTGCCTTTCATTTTAAGAAGGAATCTCTATTATCAGAAATTCCTCTAACAGTGATAAAATTGACTACAAGGCTCACATATCTTTGAGTATTTATTCAATTCCATTTCTAAAATGAAGGTTATAAATCAATCCCAAGTCCTTCCTGAAAAATGCTGTTATCCTCCAAGCCATTATGAGCATTTGCAGAAGAATGATTCTTTTCTGTGTCAGATGTTATGACAGTTCATAGTTCAAATAATATGATTTATAAGTTGAGATTGTGAAGTTGAATTTAATAAAGCTCAGAGAAGATGCATGAGCCTCAAGAAGCTGTTTAATATAGACCTTTTGAAGTTGAGATGCTGCTCTTGTTTTATATTAGTTGTTCTGTATTCTTGTGTATGCTGGGATTATTGATGGATACCAGCAGAATTACCCAATACAGATGGTTTACCTTCTTTCCTCTTCTCTTTCTCTCCATGAGAATTTAGCTGATGACAGATTGCTTAAGCATATCTCATTATTTCTTTGTGCAGATGTCATGCATAATTAAAGGCTTTTCCAGTCTTCATGTTTGTTTCTTGATTTGCCAACTTTTCTTTTTGATTATGTAATTCCTCAAAGAAAGATGCATGCGCTTGGTTAGTATTCCCTTTGGTTCAAGGAACTGCTGGGAGATTTACCATTATATTAATTTTATTTTGAAGGTCTACATGATTAACTTTTGAAAATCAGCTGTTCTGGTTAGGCACGGTCCCACAGACTCATGAAAATCATAGAATCATAGAATACCAGGTTGGAAGGGACCATAAGGATAACCTAGTCCAACCTCTCAAGGTGTAAGTATAGTTTAAATGAGTTGATCCAGCACCCTGTCAAGCTGACTCTTAAAACAGACCAGTGTAGGGGAATTTACCACTTCCCCTGGGAGATTATTCCAATATGAAAATTGTTGTCATAAACAGAATTTGAGAAAGCTGGTGAGGGATCTGGAGCACAAGACTCATGAAGAGCAGCTGAGGGAACTGAGGTTGTTTAGTCTGGAGAAAAGGAGGCACAGGGGAGACCTTATTGCCATGTAGAACTACCTGAAAGGAGGTTGTAGTGAGCTGGTTGTTGTTCTCTTCTCCCAAGTAGCAAGTGATACAATGGGAGGAAATGTCCTCAAGTTGCACCAAGGGAGGTTTAGATTAGATATTAGGAAAAATTTCTTCACTGAAAGGGTTATTAAACATTGGAATAGGCTGCTCAGGGAACTGGTGGAGTCACCATCCCTAGAGGTATTTAAAAGATGGGTAGATGAAGTGCTTAGAGACATTGGTTTAGTAGTGGACAGGTTATGATTGGACTTAATGATCTTAAAGGTGTTTTCCAACCAAATGTTTCTATGATTCTATGACTTTCCTCCAAATGCACTTATCAATATGGATTTGGGATTTGATATTTTGAATTAGAAGAAATAAGATTTCATTTCAAATAATCTAAAAGCAAATAAATAAATTTTGATGACAGTGAAGTTCTTCTTACAGTAAATGATATTTTGAAAAAAAAAGCAAATATTTTGATAACAAATTTCCCCAATTTTTTCATCATGTATGTCCCTTCCAGACAAAAGAAGAGCAGATCAGATTGAGGCTACCTACCTAAGCTTAAGTCTTACTTCATCTACGTGGGGATTAGAGGAGGGAAGAATCAAGGGGAGGGGACAATGCAACCTAAGTACCTAATCTCATTTTCAAATTAAAGGAGAAATGTAGATTTTTCTGAAGGCTTTTGGAGTGTCATCCAGACTGTTATGGCCAGCTAATTGGTTTTCACTGAGATTGCAAGGGGAAAATAAGATAGATACATTTATATCAACAGATGTCTTGTCACTATCATCACGTTCTCTGCACTAGACAAGTAGTCAGCTCATCTAGATGGCAGGAGACATGAGGTCTAGGCTTTCTTTAGCACGGGTAGCCGGATCCCCAGATCTTCACTAACTACATGACTGTTTAATCACAAGATCAGAAAGTGTTTCACGCAGACATACTTTACTACAATTCCTCATCTAAAATCTGCTTTCAGTTTTTAGCCAATGACAATCTAATCTAAAATACACATACACCATGCTTAAACCACGTTAGAAAACCTGTACACCACTACTCTTCTCAGTCTGGGTCCTGCCTGTAACTGAATTTCTGACTTTCTCTAGCAGGGTGAGGGGTCTTTTAGTTCAGCAAACAGTGCCAGTATCTGTGTACTGATGTGGGGGCTGCAGCAGAGCAGTAGGTGACAAATTGGTACTTACCTTCTCAGAACGCTTCTGAATATCCTTGGGAAATCAAAGTTGGATACCCCAGCTAAGCAGGGAGATGACAATTAAATTTAGCAGGCTGGTGGGATTTCTGAGTTTTAGTCACCAAAATCTTACCTTAAGCAGGATTTCTGAAAACTGATGTGCACCCTTAGAGAGTATGACAGAGCCTAGAAAGATAGACTAGTCCAAAACAGCCCGGTCAAAAGAAACTCAACATTTACACGAGCTGCAGCTGTGTTATTGCGAGTGTTATTGTTATTACAACAATTCCTTGTTAAATTAATACTCCAGTTTGTGAAACAGGATAGTTAGTAGCTCCCATTACAGCCCATTTGTACATTTCTAATACAATTAACAAAATCAACAGAAAAAATTTAACTCAGAAAAATGAAACACAAATCGAGCTGCAATTAGTATAGAAGAAATGCAACTTCAACTGTTTCTTTCCATTAGTATGCCAGGAATTGACTCATAAAAGGAAATCTTATGGATTCCTGCTAATCATCTAATGTTGGTTACAGCTACAATGTAAGTATATTTGATTCAAATTATTATAGCATGTAAACTGCAAGTAAAAATACATTAAAAAGGCTTCTAATTCACAAAAAATCAATGAAAATGCTGCTATTTTAATATATTATTGTTGGGAGCAGATAAAATATGTTTAAGGAATATTTCTTGCAGTGTTCCTTTGGATGGTAGTAAACAAATAAATGAAATGTACTTTCATTTATTAAATAAATAAAATACATATAAGATGTTTCACAGCTTCATATGGCTTAGTGTTAATAGAACAGACGTGACCATTATTTATGGGTCTCTTGTGTTTTTTCTTTTGTGTTCTTTTTGCCTGGAATGTTTCGTTAATTCTAGAGTACTACATTTCTCTTTCACATTCACATTTCTCATACACACATATAACATTTTAGTCTTGAGATCTTGTGACAGTATCTCAGAAGCACTGAGATAAAATAATAAATTAATTATTTACAACAAAAATCATAACACCAAACACATTTTAAAGTATTGTTAATTTCAGATTTAAACTTTGGCATTAAAAAAGAAAACAAGAAATAATATTTATTAGCTGATTATACTTAGTAATTTGAATATTTTTGTTTCACAATAAATATTTGAACTTTAGTTCTTCAGCGTTCTTATGTTATTGAAGTATCTTGTAGATGATGTTAACCTCTGACTGTTCTGCACAATGCCTAGTTACACAGTGGAAATCTTTGCCGCCTCTTGTTAAAGAACAAAAGTTTGTGTGAGTTCAAAAGAGATTAGCCAAACGCATAAAGGAAAAATCCACAGGCTCTTAAGTGGAGAGATATCATATCTTTGGTGAAGAAATCCCCAGAGTACAGGTTGCTGTAACCTTGGAAAATAATAGACTAGGAAAGTTTTGTACTACAGCCACGGTGTTTGTATATTGTCCTTTAAGCATTCAACAGGATATTGGGTTAGGTCAAGTATGATAATTCATGCCAAGATGAGAACACTTGAGACAGGTCCTTTTTAAATGAATTTTGGGAACAGATTCTTTGCTGGTACAGATGAGTGCAATTATCCTAAATCTGTGTTCACTCAATACAGAACACAATTCGGCTTTCAATTCATGAAAAGTGCTAAACTGGCAAGAAGAAATTTTTCACCTGTACAGGTCAAGAGTGGGCTAAAGGATGGGCAAAAGACTTTAGGGTCTTGACCTCCAGTAAGACAGCTAAAACTCACAAAACAGAATGTCTGTTCTCATTGTGGCCATCTGCAGCCAATTAAGCTATTCACTAACTGAAAAGTTTTCATATCATAATGGTTTAAGTCTCCTTTTTTTGAACTACATAGGACATTTTTAGATAAGGGAGGAAAAGTCTGCATCCCATTACTGCTATCACTACATAAAAGCCAGCAAATATTTTAAGTTGGTGGTGTAGTTGAAGATAGTAATTACTTGACCAACATTTTCTCACATTCATATGTGACTGAGGCATGCAGTGCATAGCAAAAGGAAGATAAGAGAAAAGGTGACAGAAAGATGCTTTTCCGTGGTTCTATGTCAACCGTTTTTTTAAGAGTAATTGAGTTTTGAATTTTCTCTGAAGAAACAAAAAAAAAATTAACAGAATGGTTGGGTTTGATATCCCACAGCCTTATAACAAATGTTTAGTCCAGGTATTGTCAAAAAGAACCAATGAAGATGGACAGAAGAACACATTTCCATACACTGCTGTAACGATCTGGCGAGCAATCAAACCAGAAAGGAAAAGATGAAAGTGATGTTTAAATATTCCAATGCAAATGGTCACCTTTAAAATGTTCATGAAAAATAAAACCCTCTGCAACATGTAATACCTTTAAAAAAGATGTCACCATTTATTTTTCATGCTTTTCAGTTTTCCAGCCTTCCATAGACTGAACAGGTTCAGCAAAGAGCAGAAAACAAGAGATCTTTAAGAGAATTTTAAAGGTTTGCTTACCAGAGATTGACTAGGAAGGGATGCTCCAGGCCTTGCATTATCTGTAGCTCCCGAAAAACATTTCTAACTTCATCTCTCTCAATGCATTTCTGTTTATTCATATATTTCATGGCATACATTTTCTTGGTATCTCTCTTCTGTACAATGCATACCTAATTGACAGCAAAGTAAAAGACAAAGTTTGACTTCTACAGAAAAGAAACTCAGTTGTGACTTTGAAAAAAGGAACCTTTTATGATATTTCAATAATCCAGATCTGGATAGCACAACTTAGGAAAACTTTCAGAAAGTTCCCATTACAGCTATGCAGGATCCTTCTCATTAATAAATTAACAAAAGAACATCCCACCCTGGCATAAGAAGAAATGAGGATAGAGAAATGTGGCAAAACTTTCAGAAGTTACATGGTAAAGCTAGGAGGAATACAGTCCAATTTTTTTGAATTACAGGCTATTTCATTAGTCATAGAAATTACCACCTCCTGTCTAGGAAAATGCACAATCATTGTCCTCATTCCTGCAAGTCAATACACACATCATGATTACTGCATCGTAAACATAGTCTGCGTACACAAGGCTCAATATTTCATCTAAATATCAAAATTATGCTCCCTTAATTATTGTTGAAAAGAAAAAGAATTTTCATACAGAGATTTATCATAATATTTTTGAAGTCACAGGAGACCATTACAATGATTTAGTCTCTGGCAGTAAATTTCTTTGCTTTAACTTTGTTTTCTTCTTTTTGGACAAAATTAAAATAATTTAGTAAATGCAGGAACAAAATCTTTGTGAATAAAGCTAGAAAATGTTATCAGCAACACATGTAAGAAATATAATCTTAAATATGATTTATGGCAACACAGAAACATAAGATTGTTTTGCATCTCACTCCCAAAGCTGGTGAAAATCTTATCTTCACAACAGCCCTGCCTACACACATAGAGCAAAACTATATCTCCAGCAGACTTTTGTTCTGAAGTGTTTTTCCTATTAATTGATCGTGACTTTTTAAAATGACACTCCTAGTGTGTCTTCACAGCCAAGAGAAAATTTGCTAAAAATATCATTTTGATACAACACTTATGTTACTGATATAGTCTCCAATCAGAATTTTTCATCATCAGGATGTATACAAACTGTGTACTGGAAGCATCTGGTTTAGATATCGCAACTCTGTAGTGTCTAAATTCAAGTATATTCTGAAGGATCCACTTGGTGTGGGTGCTACTATTTTATATGTATAGTTACGTGCATACACACACGTGTGTTCACACACACACTGTATACAGTAATAATTATATTACAGTACACACACATAAAATTAGTGCTCGGATTCCTTTGGCTTTGAGTTGTATTTTAAGGAACTTGCATGTTCAAAATTCAGAAATGGTCTGAAGAAACTAAGACAGCTTCCCACAGCTGAAACCTCTGACTTTCACAAGGCGTCGTCTGGATTCTGGACCTGGTGACAAATGCTCAGCACCAGGGTGAAGATTTTAGAGAGACCTACTGTGTGGTCACTTATTTCTTAAACACAGAGGAAAGGCTCCAGGAGCATATCATCAGCATATTCTTCTTCCCCTACCTTTTTCCAGCCCCTCCAAGAGAAACTGGGCCAATGAAACCAAACTGAACGTGTTTCTCTGCAACTCTATTTCCATGTGCCCTTGAGCTCAAATCTACTCCAAAGATAGGAGACAGCAGAGTAATTTTAACCTATCATGATAAGTTGTGATTAAGCAGAGTTTCTAATTACCTTTCCTAGTGTCAAAAGGTGTTCTGCTAATTAAGTAAAACATGGATGGCAGTGTTTTCTCCTGAGCCTATGTCTTGGTTTCGCTGGGATAGAATAATAGAATCAGTTTTCTATTCAGGAAAGCTGCATTTTTGAGAAGACTACAAAACTTGATTTAGTGGGAACAAAATTGACAAGACACTTTGGTTTAGTTTGTGGCCAACCATTGTATGCAGGTTGCCATAGTGATCAAGATCTCCAACAGTGAGTTATCCAGGTGCAGAAGCTGGGAGAGGCAACAACCAGAGCATCTTACCCACCTGGCCAACATAATTATTCTATGCCATAAACATCATGTTCACTATAAACTGAGGAGTTTGCTGGGGACAGCCCTCTTTCCTTGATGGTCACCATCTCTGGAGAGTCTTGTCCATTGTTCTGCTCCTGAGGCCTGCTCCTCTGCTTGCTGTGACCTTTGTCCTCTCACTGGAGATGTTGACAGTGTTTCTCATCTAGTATTCACTGCTGGGAATGCACAGCTCACAAACACTACATGAGATGAGTATATCTCTTTGTATTTTATATTCATATTCATATTCATATTAACATTAGTTTCTTCTTATTGTTTCAAGAAATCTGTTTTTATTTCAACCCATAGATCTCCTTTCCTTTTCCTGATTCCCCTTCTCAGGTAGGAAGGGGTCACTGGGTGACAGAACAATTGCCTAAATGAAGACAGCCCATCAATGTTGCACAATGGTGTGTTCTGAAGTTTTGTCTAATTTTCCTCCTTGGGCTGTTATGGAAAGTCTGAATGTTGATGATGTCCTTAAGATAACTAAAAGTTCAAAACTATATGTAAAGAACCCAGACTATGGAACCGTGGGGAACCGGGGTTAGCCTTTTGAGGGAAGGAGAGGTAGCAGGTGCAGTTGAACTGAAATGGAAGGGTGGAAATTAATTGTTCAAGCTTCCACAGAGTCTTCAAAAGTATAAGCAGAATTTGCAGGGTCAGTTTCTGGCATCCTGTCTGAGATTATGTGGACACTCCAATTTAGTGAATCACTTTATAAACTACAACATTTATGGATTCTGGCTGAGAACCAAAGTCCAGAATTTCATTCAGTTACATGAATTTGCAACATGATTTTCATATGAAACTTGGCCAAGACTGAGGTGTTTGCAGAAGTCTCCCACTACATAAAAGGCTTCCGTATTGAACTGTTGATTAGTGAGATTGTTGAGAGAATGGGATTTTACTCAGCTGAGAGTTACACTTTTCACCAATGGGGCAAGCTAGGATCACATACAGCACCTAAAAATGTAAAATAAATAGGTTTCAAAACACCACTGTGACTCCAGAAGGCACTCGGTTCTCCTACCTGCCAGAATGAGGTGAAGACAAGGGTATTCACCACAGCTGAAACAGACCATCTGTAGCTAGTAGAAGTTTGCCTAGTATGCAGCTTTAAAACAGAATGATAGTAAATATTTTCTAGCAATGTGTACCTATGCACATCTTTTAACATGGGTTTGAAATCAATAGGATTTTAATGAATATACTAAAGCTACATCCTACTAAAAATCAAGAAATCCAAGCTGCATCCACATTGATGTTATTATGAAAAGTGTCTGGTATTGCTACAACAGTGCTGAAAAGTAGTGGGGATCCTCCCTGGTATTTTTACCTGCTGGCTTTCAGCTCGTCTTAGGACATCAAGACATCAAAAGATCAATGAGCTGAAACTTTTCCACTGCTGCAGGAAAGAAAGGTAAAGCCCTTCAGCTTTCCTCACATGGGCAGCCTTAATGGGAAATGTTTAAATTAGATTTTTTGTTTATGGTTTACATTCTTTCCCAAGAGGTCATTTTAAAATAGGGACAAACAGGTGCCCTGGAACCTCAACAAACAAATTCTGTGATGACTCATTATTGTGGAAGTCTGTGCAGAATTGCCTTATTTACACATATCAGTATGGAAACCTGTCACGTTCACATTACTAAAATGTCCTCTTTCCATTTTTCTGTGAATATCATTTACCAAGGCCCAAATAGCGCCCTGCTCAAACTGATATCACTGCTCCAGCAGTCTCTATAGACTTTGAACCAAATATGTTTCATAAACTCAACAACTGTCCAGCTTCACAATCAGCAGATAATGACAGACACATCCATCTCCACCCAGGGTATGGGTCTAAATAGGTCCAGGGAACCATCTCTAGAGGGATGGCTTCTCTTTTAAAGTCCCCTGAAGAGACTGCAGATGACTAGCTTGCATGTAGAAATCTGTGTTGTATATATTTAAAGACGGGCAATATGAATCCCCATTAATTTTCTTTGAAATAATATGGTGCTTATTCTTAAAAGTGTCTCATGAAAATATTCCCTTTCTACAAAGGGTTTTTCTACATGTCTTAGCTGTTATCATGGAGTTATATCTTTTTTTATATCCAGGAGAATGTAACAACGAATTGGCTTCAAAACAGCCAGGTTAAAAGAAATCTGGCCAGAGTGTTGTCTTGGAGCCACTTTCAAATAGATTATAAATGCAGGGAGACACTTCATTTTTCAAGAGCAACATATGCCATGGTCCACTTCTAAGATACCTTCTTGGGTTTTCTCTGATTTTGCCTGCCAAAAACAGAGTGCCTAAAGATCAAGTCTGATCTGCAAATTAATAGGTCACACAGCTACTAAAACTGCTATGGGTGACAAAGTGCCCTATGGGCTATTGCAGACCTAAGTAAGGGAAGTGAGAGAGTTATGCTCAGTAAAACTGGGGCAGAATTTGCTGATGGTTTGATACAGAAAGCTGCATAATGCTGTGTAGGCTGAGAAGACCTAAGTAGCTTTAGAGAAGCTCTTTCCAGAGTGAAAGAAGGAGATGGATGAAAAGATTGACTTGATGTAAAGCACGTATTTCTTCTGTCTCCTGCTGACTTCAAAAGACTTCTAAGAGCTGCCATGTACTTGATCCAGAGAGAACAGCAGGGAGCAGGAGCACTTAGTCTCAATAAAGCCATTTTGGTCTGAGTTTGGTACACGAGTACTTAGACTTCTCAAACTACCATACAATATTGTTTCATGTCAGGTCATAAAAAAAGGAGAGATGCAAAACTGCAGCTGGAGAAAGCTCCTCTGTGCAAGGTCCCTGATAGTGGAGAGCTGGCAGCTGGAGTGCATACCTCAGCTTTGCTCCTGTATCATCATCAATGATGTCAGGTCAGAAGATCAGATGGGACACTCATAGCTTCCATGAGCAATCACAGCCCAGGAGAGGGTCTGTTGCAATGCATGGGCAGAGGACACTCACCTAGACGTAGGGGACTACAAGACAGAAGTCAGCTATGTTTCACATTCAGTGTGGGAACTGACAAATCTGCTAGGAAGCATGTGCCTGAAATACTGCTACCTTGTCTGTTCTTACCCACACACTCTGAAGAATCAATGTTCATAGTCTCAGTCTACAAGCTGAGTTGGAAAGATTTACAAAAAGAGGCTTGAGAATGGATGTAATAAATTTGGCTTTACACTGCCAGGGTATTTCATTGAAATAGGGGGATTCATTCCCAGATTCCCCTGAGCAAAGTATGACAGCTGGAGCAGGGACCAAGCATCTGCTTAGTCTCCTTTCATATTAGCTCAAGCTAAAAATATTGGTGTTTACACTGTCAAATAATATTAATATTCTGGAGTTGTGTGTTATGTTGCTTTTAGGATAGCAACATATTTTTTTCTGAAATACTTTGCATATTATTTAGTAAAGTACCCTCAATCAGTGCAGACGTGATTCTGGGCTCCCATCTGTTTCACACCAATGTAATTTCAATTACTTCAGCAGAGGAAGTCACTGTTTTCTACAAGCAAATTAACCAAAAGTCCTGATCGCAGCATCTTAAACAAATAGGAGAGTTTGTACCTTCATATCATACTTTCAGTTTAATTTAAGGATGTCAGATTGTTCAATATACCTGCTTCCATGAAAAAAGAACTTGCAAAAAAAATTGGTACTATAATATTCCTGAAAACTAGTTGTTTCAGGTGAATACAAATCATTTTGTGGATGTAAGCCTGCAATTATGTGGTTATTATTGCATGATCTTCAAATGTCTACCTTTTTGAGATATTTTGTTTGATAAGAATGATGGTTCTGCATATAGCAAAATGGAAAAAATCAGCCAGATTAAACATGAGAAAGTATTTTTAAGGTATTGCGTGGCATAAAGAAATAAATACTTAGACCAATGTTCAGCATTTTCCATTTGAGTATTTTAAAGTATCTACTTCTGAACTAACTAATTTCTGAACTAACTAACTAACAAAGCAAAATTAGATAATGTTTCCCATTACATATGAGGACACCAAAGCATAAGCAAAGAGCTACCTTCATCTACCTAGCAAAGTGTGGTCACTGAAGCCAGCAAAGCTACTTTTGGAGCAGTGCCACACACCTTACTTGGGTGTAGCAACCACAGTAATTTAAGAAATATTGAGAGAGCGCGCATGGTTGTATCAACAGCAATAAAATAAAAAAGTAGAGCATGTCTTAAAACATCCTACTGCTCTCAAAAAAAAAAAAAGGCCACAGAGCAGCCATAAAGGAAGAGGGCAGTTTAAGGAAACAGTGATACCAAACACGGTGTTATATGCTGCAGGATGCTACAGCACAACAGACCCCAAACAGTAAACAGCAAATCAACAGAGATTAGAGGTCTTGCATCATTTGTTGATGTTTTCTGCTGCCAGGTACTTCCAGAAGGACAGTAATAGGAAAAGTTGCCAGCAACGAGGCTACTAAATGAACGATAATGGTGAGATTGAATCACAGAGAAAGACACTTGAAATTGTGGCTGATTTACCATGTTGTGCTTTTGGCTACAGAACAAAAGGTAGTTTTAAAATTAGTTTCTTTCTTTCCCTGTCTGTGGAAGGAAAAACAAGGTGATTGGTCAGAAACTTGCATTCATTTGGGAAAATTAAGCCTGCTATGCCAAACACTCTTGTGTTGCATTTGACAACTGCAACATAAGGATTTAAGTTTAGAGGGGACTTATACATGAGTTCTTTCTTGCGTTAGACAGGTTCTCTCAAAGTTGTGAAACTCTGTTCTCACCCACAGATACCCTCAAAGCAAGTTCACAAGAACACTGCAGCCACATGAGTCCGTAAGAAAATTAGATGTTTCTAAAAATATCATAGAAACATCCACCAGTTTCCTGAATGCCATGGAGAAGAGTGGATCCACCATCAACAACAAGCCTTCAAAAAAGCACATAGACTTCATTCATTTTTCTCCATGATGTGGAAGGGCGAGGGCCCCTTTGAAAAGGCAGAGACAGTAGATGTGTGAATGAGGAAGCTTTCAAGAAAGAGGGATGCAAGTGATCTTTGTGATGACCAGCATGATTTGGATATATCTTAGGCTGCTTATCCTGGACCTAAATTGCACTCCTGAACCTCTCTTTAGTTTGACATGATATTCCATAAATGATAATTATTGTGGTAATAAACAGTCACAGATTTCCAGCTGCCCTGATTTTTAAGGGATTATCAAATGCCATTTTGCACTACCAGCATATTCTCCTATTGACTTCAAAGAGTTTCTCTTGGAATCTACTGGCCCAAATAAGGACCATACCTTGAAAGACCATGTTGTTCTGTGACAAGTATTTCAGAGCTCTGTAAAATGGAAGTAATTTTTCCACAAGGAAGGTCAAAAGCCAGCAAAATCCTGTGTATGTGCTTAATCCATAACTACAGAAGTAGCTCACTGGCACTCAGTTGGCATATACTCAAGAATCATTTCAATCAAGATCTAGATAGCTATTGCTTGATCAGTTACTGAAGTTACATGTCACCTTCAAATGTATTCCTGTGAGTAAAGGTTTCTAATATTTTTATAGTATGCTTTTCTCTGACTGCATGGCCTTGTATTTACCTATATTAAAATTTAAAACCTTGTTACAGTCTTTATTACAGGAAAGGAAGGTTGTCTACTCATGTGCAAACAAATCATTAATCTCTTTTTCAGCAAAAGCCTGTTGAACTGAACAAACATTTACTCAATGATCATAATTACAGTGTATGTAAGTTTACACAATCCCAAGTGTATTGAATCTATGTAAAGTGCCTTTAAAATACTGCAATTATTTTAAAGACATGAATAAAACCAGAGATTTAAGAACAAGATCATTCTAGTGGACTGTGTAAAAAAGTAGTCTGCTCCTTCTTTTTTGTTCATTTCTGTACTGGGGACCCTAAATTCTGCTAATCTCCATTGAGGGACTTAATTATTGCAATCATTTTTACTAAATTAATTTTAGTGAATATATTTTAATAGAAACAATGTAATGGTCAGAGTCAGTTCATACTGATGATCAAGTGTCTGAGAAGCAAAAGGCTACAAAACCTATGCTTCTTTATCTTAA
This sequence comes from Mesitornis unicolor, assembly GCF_000695765.1. Lineage (NCBI taxonomy): Eukaryota > Metazoa > Chordata > Aves > Mesitornithiformes > Mesitornithidae > Mesitornis > Mesitornis unicolor. The sequence continues at coordinate 28,055 of NW_010163529.1, read as the reverse complement.
TCTAATCAAGTCACCCCAGAAATACACAAGGGAGTTCTCTATTAGATTTTGAACTGGTAAAAATAAACTGATTCTTACCTTTCCAAAACTCCCTTTCCCAATAGCCCGCAATATTTGAAAATGGTCAAAGTTAACTGCAAAATAAAGGAGAGAAGAAAAGGAAAATAGTTTGCAGAGTGCAAAGTCAGAAGCAGAAATCAGATAAGAAAAAATAATGACAGCAATTCCAAGTAATACCATTTTACCATGTGGTATTTACTTTTTCTCTTAAAACACCGAACATAATTAATATCTAGCAAAGAGGAGGTTTGCTTTAAAATATGCTGTTAATTTTACTCAACAACCCATCTTGGTCCAATGCCTCCAATGCCCAATATCTTCATAAAGAAACAAACAAGTAACAAGACAGTAAGTTAGCATTACACAGCTATTAGAAAAAACTGCTCAGCATTTTCCAGAATATTAACATCTATTAAAAGGGCACTGAATAATTCAGATTAACACCATCTGTTTACAGATATGTAGTAATATAAGGATATATGTTACAGTAATCACTCTGCAGGGTAATTCCCATATGTTGTTACAGTAATGGAAGCTTGTCCCGTGATCAGCCCCTCTGAATTTTGCCACATTAATACAATACATAATGCTAATATTGCAAGACTATTCCATAGATGTAGCATAAGTTTGTTTTAGCTTGGCAGTAGAATGGATTTGCTCACCCTTCATGAAAGTCTGACAGCAGAGTCTGCCCTAGACACTGAAGTGATTTGTTGTGAAGCTGAGTGAGAGATTTAGTTTCTCAGAAATGTCATTATTGTTGGTGTCGCATGAGACTGAACACAGCATGACCTTCAAATCTCTGGCTCATTGGTAGGTCTGGTGGTTTAAAAAAAAAATCCAACAACATCCTGAACAAAATTGATATGGAGCCACCGAAAAAACAAACATGGCAATGTGCGATACAACTTTTACAGTCACTTGTCAGAAAAGAATCACACCTAAAGCTTAACTCAGTGAACTGGAGTTCATAAGTTCAGTGCAACTTAACAGAATTTTTTTTTAATTAAAACTTTCTTACATTCCTGTCTTTGTTCTTGTGTCTCCACATGTCTGTTATTAGCCTAACAGGAATCAGCAAATTTATGGAGAGAGACTGTCACTGGAAAAATGTGGTAACACAAACAAATACAACAAAAATGTGACTCACATCATGATGAAGAAGAAAATCTTATAAAACCAATAATACTTTAAATATCTGACAAAAAGTTGTATCAGCTTAAGCTAAGCACTGAGTATTAAGTTGCAAGGTTGATATGTATCAAGCCTCTGAAAAGGGCTAAAATCTTATTTTCACTCTTCCAGTAATGTCTCATGTACACTCTTAATGCCACTTATAATATATTTAAGCATTTGTTTATTTATGCTTGCTTACATTGTCTTCAAGAAAACATGGTTGCTCCTCTCATTAGTGCAGCTATAGCAACCACCTTCCCAGTAATTGCTGGAGACCAAATCAAATGCAGAGCTGACAGAGCTGAAAGCAGCAAAGATAGATGGTAATTCTGAATAAAGCACTTTTAGGAAAATACATAACCTTGCAAAGAATTTATAAGATACTTGGAAATTGGAAAACAAATTTTGTGCTGAATTGTGTAAGAGTTAGGGTTACTTAGATGTTTGAAAAGAAAGATTGTCCATCAGTAACCTGCAGCTTGGGTCTCTGCCCACAGATTTTTACCAGTGGGACTCTGTCCTGTAGTTCCTGGTGGTGTGATGGACAAGATGGTTAGTTTAGCAAAACCACCTTCCACACAGACTTATGTCAACTTAGATCTTGTTCCCACAGGTGATGCCTCCCAACTGCATTCTCCTGAATGGAGGATTTGATAGCTCAATGACAGGGATCTTTAAGTCATCAATTCTTCAGTTTAAGTAGGAATTCAATGCCACACTGAAAATGTTCAAAACTATGTGTTAACCTCAGTCATTTCTTTGACAGGGAAAATTCAGCATTTTTTCCCTCCCATATGCCGGTGGTGTTTGTTTCATTCCATTGCTTTCATGTTTCCTATTTATTTTACCAATTTATAACAAACACTTTCCTTAAAGAAAACTTAGTTTGAGTTTATTCTTCTTTACCTTGCACTCATTCAACTGAGGCCAGTCCCCAAAAAACAACTTGAAAAGTATTGAAACATTCTGCAATTACCTAAATTTAAGTCAAGCCACATTTAAAATAACAGAATCATAGCATATCAGGTTGGAAGGGATCTCAAGGATCATCTGGTCCACCCTTTCTTGGCAAAAGCATGGTCTAGACAAGATGGTCCAGCACCCTGTCCAGTGCAATCCTAAAAGTGTCCAAAGCTGGAGAATCCACCACTTCCCTGGGGAGATTAATCCAATAGCTAATTGTTCTCATTATGAAAAATTTCAGTAGGACTTCTCTACATTATTGTCCTAAAGCTTGTCTGGTTCTGAAGTGGATCGCTTTGATGATTTTTTTTTGTAAAACTAAAATTAAGCATTTATTTTTAGCTATGAGAAAGACTTTTTTTATTGTCCATATAATTTCTATTCTATTTCTCCATCCTTCCTTCTTCAATAGTGCTTAATGCTCTGAATCACTAGAACAACTTTTTTTTTTTAGATTGGATTTAATTATAAATTGGACTTCTGTAAGAAAGAAATTATTAAATGAGGCATTAGACCACGAAATTTAGGATGGACTAGTAGTCAAATAAGTGGTTAAAAAAGTATAGCTGATTTTCTCAGGTTTTATGTTTATCATGGATAGAAAGTGTGACATTGTACTTTCCAGTGTTCTTTAAGAAAAAAAATAGTGTTTTCTTTGTATAGTTCAATGTCTCATAAGCCTTATCTTAAATCAAGGTACAATGGTTGCAACACATTTTGTGCAAGAGATAATGAAGTTTATTTTAAGTTACTATGGAAGTATGTAAACACACCTGTTCCTGCATTTGACATGAGCTAGGCTTGCAGCCACTATGGTTTTCTGGAAAGATTAATTCACTAAGCTGAGACAATCTTGTCTCTTTTGATCATTCAAACACACTCACAACATTGTAGATTCAAAAACCGGGAAGTTCCTCCCTTGGAATGCTGGGAAAGGATAATAAAAGGAATACCTTTGCAGCTGAAACCAATAACAAATTCAGCTTAAGATGTTTTAAACCACAGCGCCATCAACAACAGAACAGCAATGCAGAAGGCATGTTAGCATCACAGCCTTGATAGAGTCAACGGTCAAGCTAAGTTTACTGCCACCTTATTAGTGCACTGTTCATTTTCCTCAGGTGTTTTCAATCTCACACCCTCAGAATTTTTGGCTTATTTTGTTCATCACACATTTTCTTAGGTTTTGTATGTGCTTTTTCTCCCTTTTGGTGAATATTCAACACCCCAGGGTCACCAGCTAGTCTGTGAAGAATTACAGCTCACCATGACCTCTGGCATTCCCAATGTTTAAAATACCATCAAGGTCAGACACTGTCATTTCCTCTGTGCAATGAGGATATCACAAGTATTACATTCTTGTCCTCTAAAACATGACGTGCCTAACTTGTGGAGCCTGGTGTTGGAGATAATGACATTTTTCTAGTGCAAAGCCCTGCTGAGATAATGGTGTGGCTGGCAGAAGGACGTTTTCTTCAGTAACAGTAATATGACTATTACTCTTTTGAAAATAGTCTTCTTGGTATCCTTTACTCAAGATGAACAAAAATATTTTCCAACTTTTTGAGCACTTCTTTCATTTTACTGCCACATCATACTCTGAATTTGAGTTTTAGAGTATGGATATTTTTCAAAAATCAGAATTAGTTTATAATGTCTTCAGGTAATTTTTCATACAGGCAAATCCACAGAATGAAACTGCAAACATTAACAACAGTATGATAGAGATTCCTTTCAGTTTCATTGATTTTCATCAATTTGGAAAAATCAAGTAGTTTTATAATTTCCCCTCCCCCACCTCCCACCTTCATCCCTAAAAAGTTACCATTAATTGAGAAAGAGAAGTATTAGGGAATAAAACAGATATTTGTCTAACTAAGCAGAAAACTGATCAGCATTTATGGTATCTGTTGTATGATATGGTATCAGAGTGAAGGATGCCTGTTAATTTCAGCAATGAGCTATATGTGTGTATAAATTGAAGTATTTTGGTTTTTTGTATTTAGTCATGCTCAAATAAACCTTAAAATGAATTCCACTGCACAACGTCAAGTCTCTATGAATAACTTTAAGTGCAAGTATACCTTACTTCGATTATTGTCATGGTTTTGAAGTAGCCCTATGTAGAGCATTTTCCAGTAGTTTAATGTTGAACTAATAAAAGCTTGGATGATGGTGCTGGGACTCACAAGCTGAATGAAACATTGCACCCTGCTAGCCAGGAAAAGTAAAAAAAGGTGGTCCCAGCCATTTCACATATTCAATCAACTATATCAGTATACTCAAAAACTACAAGGAATATCTAGAAGGATGGTGCAGTGGTTTGTGACCAGCTTGTACACAGAAGTCCCTCTACTGCCACAGTGTTCTCTGCAACCTTAGGCAAGTGCGTCAATATCTTCTGCCCCTGTCTGTAGAAACATGAATCATTACACCTCTAAGCAGTTGTAAAATTAGGCAGAGGAGGCAATTTACATCTCAGATAAGTACACAAGTAACCAGGAGAGTAGTGACAGCCAGTTCCTGTAATAGTGCTTTATAAAAGCACTATAAAGATTGAAAGCCACTTTCAAAGTGTGAAATGCATACTCTGCTGTGGAAGTGAAGGTACAGAAATCCTATGAGGGTTGACTCAAACTCCACACATCAAGTTGCAACAGAGCTGAGAACAGAATCTGAGTCCCACACCAGACCACACCATTTCTCAGGCACTTCTTTCTAACTCTGTAAGTACTGGTGGAGCAGACATTTGTTATAAAACTTTCCAGCAAAAGATAAAATAAATATTTCCTGCTCCACTGCTCCCCAAGGATAAAGTATACTTTGGGGAAAGTATACACATTGCAGACTGTTGAGTTTTAACAACCATACTGCAAAAACACTAGATAGTCTCAGTGGAAATTCCTGGATAGCTGTAGTGGAAATGCCTGTTATTCTTTTTTTTAATCAGCATTACATACATGATGATATATGTTAAAACAATGCGTTCTTTTATATGCATTCACCTCTGCTACATTATTCATGAGTAGTACAGTGATTTGAACGAAAAAAAGAACTGTTACATTGATGCAGATCATTGTGTTTGCTTTATGATGTCACACCAGAACATGAAATTTCTACTCTTTTATTTGTGGCTTTGCTAATCTAAAATATTCTCATGTTACAGATCAGTTGTTCAAGTGTAAATTACGCCTAGGTGAAGAGGCAAAATGTGTATCGGGTGGATTCTACAGAGACCTGTTCTTACTGCAGCTGAGGCATATTTATAGCATGTATCTGTGATTAGTTCAAATATACTCAATAGCCATTACCTGAAAGAACTTTTTATCTCCAAGAGCAAATATCCAATCCAAGGTGGTCAAACAACAGCCATACACATGGTTTACAACATAGAAATTAAATGATGGCCTTTCAATTCAAGAAAAATTGGAATAACTTGAAGCATCCAGAGCTAAAAGCAGACATTCTCCTTCTCTAGCTGAGTCCCATTGATTTATTTATTTATACTGTCCGGCAGTAGCCAAATCCAGGACATGATTACTGTAGCATTAGGAGGTGTACAGTAAAGCCATATTTGGAACACAATAAGCATTTTAAGACATCTAGCTTCATTCTCACTGATCTCAATAGAAAACAGAAACAAGGAAATGTGATGTGGCCATCAGCCAAGAAAATTGATTTTTATTTATGTCTGAGCACTGTCTTAGATGTTACAGGTCTGTTTCAGAGTGTTCTAGTACTTCCTGCTCTGTGTGAACCAGAAAAACAGACTAATAACTAAATCTGATTTTCCTCCTAGATTTGGCCTGTATGGTTTGATCTGAGAGCCACTGGACAGTGTTACTGTTAGGATTTCAATCTGATTCAACAAGCTTCTTTATGTATCTGTCTACTTTTCAGATTCTCTAGCCTTCTCCAGAAGAAGCCACAAGACTGTGCTGACAGAATCTCTGTAGGTCTCAGCAGCCATCAAAGCTTCTTAAAATTGTTACTGTATTTCCACGCAAAAACACTTAAGATTAATAACCAAGTAGATAGAGTAATATATAATCAGTATTCATGATGAAGTCACAAGCTCAAGTGGATATAGGCAGGACAAACATGAATGATGCTTAAAAATTAGATTAAGGTTAAAAGGTTACAAAAAGGTTAGGGTAGACGTAAGGAGACACATTTCATCATGTTCTGTTCATGGGAAGCTCACTAGTAGAGAGAAATATCATTTAAATTAAGTACAAAATAATTTTTATTGACAGAATTTTAAAGTCAGGCATATCTTTGAGGTGAGCAAAGAAAGCAAAATCTATCTATATAGCTTCATTAGTTTTTGAGTAGAATGACCATTCCTGTACATTAATTGACTGGGGAAGCTACTAATTAGAAAGAGTTACATAACTGAAGGACAGGAAAAAAGCCGTTTCAGAGCTGGTTTTATTTCATCAAATATGGAGTGTGGTGCTTTCTGTCATTGTATTTACGGGCTTTGCATTTGAATTGCATGACAATGTCTCAATTCTTCAGGCTTAATAAGTGTTTTAGTCTCAATAGAAACTATTTTTAATTATGATGTTAAAAATTTTTTATAATTATCCAGAGTTCACTTGCAATTAGAAAGAACTGAAGAACTTTGTATGTCAAATGAACTGTATTTAAAATTCAGTTAATTTTACTTTGAACTTTAAAACCATGTTTGCAGGTTGAACATGTGGAAAATGCAACTCTTGTCTCTTGGGAGGTTCTGATACTTGAACATTAGTTTACACGCAAAAAAAGAAAAAAGATATGGCTCTTAATGGAGCAAAATAATTATGACTGTTGATTTGAAAATGCAATTTTCCTAATTTATCAGTTGAACTGAAGTATTCCATTTGAACTAATACCATTTTTTTTTCCATTTTAAGCTATCACAAGAAGATTACAACAATAATAATCTTCCACCCTGCTGCAACTCAAGAAGTTCAGAATAATGTCCATCTTATAAAAGGAAATATATACTTCAGTTTCCTCAATCAAAATGAAACATTTCTGTATTATCAAAAGGCTTTCATTTCAGATTTCTTGACTGATCCAAGCGGTTTCTTTCACAGAAGCTCAGTACTACACTGTGCTTCCTTGTGATGGTAACTATGTCCATCTATGAGATGTGGTGGGCGGACTATATCTCCCATTATGTACATATACCCATAGCACTTGCGTGATGCACACTTTGTTGAAGTGTCATATCACAGAAATGTAGTCTAGCTTTGAACAGACTTAAAATGAAATCAGTTTGAAAAGGTAAGCTTGAATTCTATTCAAATTTTCAAAACCAGCTTAGCTTTTCCAGTAGAGGCTGAATTTTTGTAAGAGTATTTTGATTTTGCAAAAAGTTTAATTACCCATTAAAAAGATATTGAGAGGAAAAATCAGTTCCAAAAATAAACTAAATTTTACTGAAATTGGCACTTTTCTGTTAAAAAAATCCAAATAGAATTATAGAGTTGCTTGTTACCTCCCACCTATGTTGCCTTTCAGAGATGATGAAGGGGCAACTACCTCTTCTCTAGATTGATAGAAATAGGAAGAAAATCTCCGTACTACCACGTTAAAAAGGTATAATTTTTTAACTTTTCTTATTCCTATATTCTAGCAATAGATAACTGGTACCATAGATAACAGAGTGGGCTAAATAACATCTGCCATGATGCATTACAGGAATTCTTATTGCCTTATGTTAATCGTCCTACAAGGTAGTACTTCACATGCAATTTTAGTGGCACTTCAAATTCACGGAATATTTAGATGATGCACAGTTTGCTCATCAAAAGCAGTACCAACATCATGGGGTTCTACTCTGTATTCAGTGAAAATCACCTCACATTGTATTGTTAAAAGTGTGTTTTCTTCCTAAATGGATGGTGAATTTTCTGAATACATTCTTTAAAATAAATACTGGAAAGAACTACAACAGTCTACCAATTTCCAAAATCCTGTTAAAACAGACTAAAGGAATTTGGTGAAGCAGCTATTGATTTACACTGTTAGAGAAACAGAAGTATTGCCACAGCCAGAAATAAATTTGAAATCCAAGGAAAACTAATGTTTGAAAACAACTAAGCTGCTAAAAAAAGATGCCAGGAGCAATTCTCAAAACCTTGATTCCTTTTTAATTCTGTAAAGTAACATAGTTCCTTTTCTGACACTAATCTGTAAAAGCTATAAAAGAAATGACGATGCAATTTTTCATTGTCAAGAAGACTGCAACTCCTTGGTAAACAAGAATATGTTTGAACCCAAAATTTAAATGAAAATTTCTCTCCAGAGCTTTTTACACCTCTAATAAGGCAAAATAAAAACATACTGTCATTAAATACATCAAGTCTGTAAAATATATCAAGCAACTACCTGAAACATGTAAATCAAAGTTTGCTTCTTGGGAAAGCAGTACAAGCTGCGAGTAGTTACAGCTTTTTTTTGAGAGAGCTTTAAACTGAAACTACCGAATGCCATCCTACAATCTCAAGACCCCATCTGAGAAATCCGTGATACATCAACAAAACTAAGAAAAGTCACCCTGATGTCATCTTCTGTAAGCCACTGGGAGGGATTTATAGGGAGCAGAGACTTGTCAACAAGCCATTGAGGTCCACAAAATGTCCCATAGCTGTAAACTGCAGTAGGATTTTGTTCTAAGAACACCGTCATTCACAGAATCACAGAATCCTCGAAAGATCATCCCGTCCAACCCCCCTGCCAGAGCAGGATCACCTAAACTAGGTTGCAGAGGAACGCATCCTAGTGGGTTTTGGATGTCTCCAGAGAAGGAGACTCCACAGTCTTTCTGAGCAGCCTGGTCCAGTGCTCTGTAACCCTTACAGTAAAAAAGTTTTTCCTCATATTCAGATTGAACCTCCTATGCTCCAGCTTGCACCCATTGCCCCTTGTCCTGTCATTGGCTGTCACTGAGAAGAGCCTGGCTCCTTCCTCCTGACACTCGCCCTTTACAAATTTATAAACTTTAATGAGGTCTCCCCTCAGTCTCCTTTTCTCCAAGCTAAAGAGACCCAGCTCCCTCAGCTGCTCCTCATAAGGGAGATGCTCCACTCCCTCAATCATCTTTGTGGTCCTGCACTGGACTCTTTCAAGCAATTCCCTGTCTTTCTTGAACTGAGGGGCCCAGAACTGAACACAATATTCCAAATGTGATCTCACCAGGGCAGAGTAGAGGGGAAGGAGAACCTCTCTCGACCTAAACCACACCGCTTCTGATACAGCCCAGGATGCCATTGGCCTTCTTGGCCACACGGGCACATTGCTGGTTCATTTTTGCCAGAAGTCTACTGAGAGGTTGCCCTGTGGTCACCTTAGTAAGGGCTTCATCAGAAGCTCCAAGGACTGCAAGGGCTGCTGTGATTGCTATCCTGGGGAAAAGCAAAATTTTATTGCTCTGTAGAAGGTGTGGGAATGTTTAGCTGTTGCTTTGCTTCACAAGAATTTTAACACTGATTTGATGAAATTAGCTATTCCGTTCTGAATGATTGAGCATGAATATGTGTTTACTGGCACAGGGTAGTTGTAGCAATCAGAAGAACTCCTGTGACTGCGTATTTCTCCCATTGTTCTTCTTGGAAGCATTAGATTAAAACATAAAGCAAATTTTCTTGGCTTTATGCCCTTTAAAACTAGTCTAAAATTTAATCATAATATTTCTTAATTGGAGAGTTGCTGCCTCTGTGATCTTCAGACAGTTTACTCTTTTTCAGAGGCATACACAGATACTCTGAGGTGGCTGGAAAAAAGACAGTAACTGAAAAACAAGTTTTTGCCTGACATGGTTTTCTTGAGAAAATGTAGGAAGAGATGAGAGGGAAAATTTATTATTTTAAATAAATAATGTCAGTCTGAAGGATGCGAAAGCACTATGAAGTTCTGAACTTTTGATTAATAATTTGATTTCAACTCCAATGAAAGGAGCAGAAAATTATCTAGATTTGGGGTCTTTCTCATGTTTTTGTTTTGTTCCTGCTTTCCATTTTACCTCTTTTTCACTGGAGAAAGAAGTCAAAGAATTACAAAATGAAAAGGTCTTCACTGATCTCAGCTGAAATTAAAAATTCCCTGCTACGGATTCATGATCATTTTTGCTTTGCTATTATTGTTGTCTGTTTGTGTCCATGTGGAGTGTGTGTGCATTTCTGACTGGCTTTTTTTCTGAAATCAGAACGTTTCAATAAATATTACTTTTCATTTTGCTTTTAGCTTTTAAATAGAAATAAAATAGAGAGCTTTCTATTCTAAGACAGCCTAATAATGAGAGGAAGTAGAAAATACTTACATTTCCCAACATCAGGAGTATAACTTATATGCTTTAGAGCTTATGCACACAACAAAATTCTCTTTAAGGCCACCTCACCAACATTGTGTTTTAGCCCTTCTTTATGATCCTTGTCATACGAAGCAGTGACAAGAACCAGGTAAAGACCAGGTAAAAGACTTGCTTTTTGAAAACCTGACAAGAAAATGATGCAGTCACATGGACACCATCTCTGACACATTGCAGACAACAGGAACAGAGAGGAGAGCAGGAGCATCCCTTTTGGTGGTGGCATGGATGTCTAGATTGGATTTAGCTAATTTTGATACCTTATGATAACCTACAAGGCTAGTTTTGTTAGAAGTCTGGTTTCAAGGGCAGTAGAATGAGATAGTCACCTTCATAGGGGAGTTACAGTACTTTTTAGTAGAGTTTATATATTTGACTTTTACAGAATTTTTTTTATATCAAAGTAGAGATCAAAGTAGAGATCAAACTTTGATTCCTATCCTATTGAAATATACTGACTCTAATACTTGCATTTTCATCTCATGTATGAGTACATGTGATAAAGATTTAAAATTTTTTGCTAAGTAGGTCTTTTGACTTAGATAGCAATCCCAGGAAGGCAATCAATTAGTCTTCTGAAAATAAGCAGGAATAATAATAAACATCCTATGCCAGAAAGACTTTTGCAGCATAAACCACTTACAGGAGAACCACAAACAAAGCATTCTTCTAGTGCTATTTCTAATTTCTAGAAGAAAGTTTGTTTTGTATAGACTAACTTATTTTAGTGGAAAATAATTCCAGCTTTGATATCTTCTTAGTCACTCAACCATGTAGCCTATTGTAAAGCAGTGATTTAAAAAATTTTACTATTATAAAATTTTACTATTATAAAATCACAAGTCAGTGATTTTTTTTTTTTTTTTTTAAGATCAGTGGAATTTTTAAGATCCCTTTTTGTTGCTACGCAAAGAGTTTTGGTTTGTGATAGGGTAAACATTTGGTTCAGAAAAGCTATTAACTTATTCGCAACACTGGAAACATCAAAAATCATCAAGGAACAATTGAATTGATGTACTAGACCTTATCACAACCAGTGAATAGCAAGAAAGCCTTTGTAAGTTTCCATGCTGTTCATATCTCTTTCAAAGAGTAAATTTGACATTGAAACTAAGGAGAAAAGTTTCAGGACCTGCTCAGATGTAAAATGTCTTTAAGACCTTTTGCAAGTGATGAAACATAACTCCCTATTGTTTAGAAAAGAGTGCTTCTGATTGACGATGTTTCTTACTTATGAATATGCTGACAAAAAGAATCTCTGAAATCTATTGCAAAGATAAACAGGTTGACAGGTACGTCCAGCAGAAAAGATACTCCTTGAGAAAATGTATTGCTAAAATACAGAAAGTCTAAATTCCACTTTAACTGTAATAGACTTCACTGTCAGATCAGGATACACATAATAGACTACAAAGCATCTTTTTCAACTGGAAAGTGGAAATATTCACCTCTCTCAGAGCTACTATACAATAACCTCATAAATAACTGAACTGGAAGGCTCTCTGAGGGAAGTTACTATGGGAATAAAATGTCAAGTTTAAGTGGACAAAAATCTTTTCTCCTACAATAAAATTTACCAGAGTGAATCTCAGGTGAAGGAGAATTCTTTAAATGAAGTTACCAACAAAAACCTCTGTGAGGCATCAGTCAGTTTTATCCACGTGGAGGCCTCTATAATTCCAAACATGCCAGAGGGAAGCTAAGAAATCTCTTTGCTTTAGGCTTCTTTGGGCAGTGGCTCCAAGAACATTGTTCTTGCAGACCAGGTTTTCAGAAAAGGAGTCACGGTGCTATGATAATGGGATGTTAGGGAGCAATGTGAACAGGATTTTACCCATGCATCAGACAAAGCATGACTTCTATTTTGCTTCTAAATTCAGATCCCAAGAGACGAAGAGTCCGACTCCAAAATTGGATCTGGAAGAATTATCTCTTCTATTTTTAACCACAACTACAAATTAAACAGTGGGGGCAAGTAAGGACACTAAAGGATCATAAAGATTTGTGTTTCAATTGTGATTGCTTCCATTTAGTGTTTTTAAAACTAATGAACCCCATGGGCTTTAAATGAATGATGCAAGTTCTCTCTTGCAGCAGAAGTGTGCCTAAAGTGCAAAGCTGTAGGCTCGTTTTTCATTTGTCATTGTAAGATTAAAGCTCATCTGTTCGATAGTTGTGATGTTCCCCCAGGAAAAACCTTTCAAAAGAAGCAAGCAAACCTGCAGGTTATAAATGTAGCTATCTGAATCTGGTTTGTCTTTTGAGATTTGAAAATAGTATCAAAATCACAAGAATTTCAAAAACGTTTGAGGATCATTTCTGAAGATGTCCAGGTATTTGTGTCTTGTGGCTCTTCCTCATCAAAAAAGTCACAAATATCAATGTGAGAAACAACAGCCCTGTATCTGTCAGGGCACTGAGAGCACTACCTTGGCCTTGCTGGCCATGTGTGACCTGTGTGAGAAAGAGACATGAGGAGCCTGATGGGGACCTGCCATGGCTTTCCTGAGCTGCACTTCACCTCAGTCCTCACCCAACCTAGACTGCAGGCACATCTGTGCCTGGCCATGTACCTCAACTACGTTCTGGACCTTGGCTGGCCCCACTGTCACTGATCCGCTCTGCTGGCCTGGCTTGGCGACAGGACAGCTGGACCCTGCCCACTCCTGTTGCACAGTGATATTTCCAGAGCTACAGCCTGGGCCACAGTTTTACAGCACTGAGATCCAAATGCTCAGCAGTAGCTGAGGGTAGTATGGGGACTGGAAACAGAAAAAACTGTCCCTCATTAAAAAGGCAGTGCTTAATTAAGTTAGCAGCACATATAGTGAGTAAATTTAAGTGCCAATGCTCCAGTACAAAAGAGTTAAAGAAAATTGCAAGTATTCCATTACTGCCTGGCCACAGAGAAGCACCTCAGAGTCCAGCAGAAGCAAGATGCCTCTTGTACTAGTCAGATTTCCATCAACTGTTTAAATAAAAGAAACAACTTTAAAGAGGGCTGACCTTCTCCATTAACCCCATCCTTAAGCCCAGCCATAGTTATCCATCCTCCGCAATTAAACGACTTTCACTGTATACTTCAGCACTCAAGTTGCATCTTACTCACAGGTCTTGTAAATTTTTAAAACTATGTTATACTTTCAAAATAAAAAAAGTCTGTTTTAAGGATGGAACCCCAAATACAAACCTCTGAGGTTCCAGACAGACTGACCTGAGTCTAGCATTACAGTTCTGATTTTCTGAGTTTTCTGGAGCCAAAAAGGGGCTCCTTTTTTATTCTAGCTAGGATTCTTACTGTTCACTGTGTGAATCATTTAATTTCATAAGAATCACTTTGCTTTATCTGCCATTTTGGAGTAAAAGCAGCTCTTCCTAAGGTTTTCCTACCTACATGTTCAAGACCCAACTTTTGTTGATCGAACATGATTGATTTTTCCCAACTTCAGTTGAAGCAATAGCCTGATTTATTAGGTAACATTAAAATACCTTTCTATTTTGATACTTCACTTTCTTTGACTGTTTTTCTTCAGTGTGTAGATGCAGTAGAAAAAAGATCTGACAGTAACAGCTGTATTTAATTAATTAAGAACTTGCAGAATTTCAGTGCAATTCAGATTTCGTAATCTCAGGGTTTACAGATAAATATTTAATTATTGAATTGGTAGTTTTGGTACTGAGACTGAAAAAGATGGGTTGACTGCTGTTCATACAATGAAACATGATTAAGTAAAGATAGTTTCAGCCTAATGAAAGTATGCTTATTTACACACCAAAAGTTATTACATGCATTGCTGAAAACAGTACTTATGAATAAGGAAATCAGGACCTTTGCCTTATCTAGTCACTGCTAAGACTAGGAGTGAAGTATGAAAGGTCTAACTATGAAAGATAGATGCATTCACAAAACAAATCAAATCCACCTCATTTTCATCCCTAGGTTTTCACATCAGCTGGCACAGAGGAGACTGAGGGGACAAGGAGGACTTCAGACCAATCACAGCTCCCAGGTTACGGCTAGGGGTTTGCATTGTCAGCAGAAGGTCAGTAGACTCTATAACCCACAACTTAACCTATAAAGATTTGCGTTATATCACCATACAACAGGAATAAATAGAAAGATTAATTAGATGTAGAAGGTGGGCAGCTGACAGATATTAATGGAAAGAACATAACTTCTAATTTTAACAACAGAAGCTATTAGCTGCAAAGCACAAACAAATAGTGAACTGCAGAGGATAAAATTGCTCAGTGTAGCAGAAAATTTGCTAGGCTTAATGCCTGAAACATTTGGTGTTGAAATGTGGTTATACCAATTCTGTATAACCACAGAAATAGAATCTCTAATAAGTTTAATCATAGATGTTAGATGAAAATGATGAATATTGGTGACTCAGTGCTACCACATACCACAGGTTTGTTTTGACGAGAATAATGTATGTATAAAAATATCTATGTATACATATATATATATAGAGAGAGAACTATTCTCTAAAAATACTTATGTATCTATTATATTTTCTTAACTAGGATTAAATGGTAAATCAGTAGATCAGAGCTTCTTCTGGCTGTTTCTGAAAAGAAAATTAAACAGCCTTGGTTTCTTCGGAGTACGGAATAGAAAGCTTTCAAAGTAGCAAAAAAAAAGTTTTGTTTTTCACCACCGAGTCTATCACTTTTTTTTTCTAGTTATCATAATCAACAAATACAGGTGGAAAAAGGACTGGAAACCAGCTTAATATCACTAAACACTAGAAGAAACATATTGAATATGACAGTAGTCAGCAGTCTTTCCCAGGCAGTCTACTGGGCTGTATTTTTCTTTTCCAAGTTAAAAAGTAGCACTGCAGGAGGTTCTTTGCAACATCCAGGATATTGTGTCACTCGAAACATCAGGTTGCCATTGATCCACATATGTCTGTAGATCAAAAGATGTATATGGTGTACCTAGCAGAGGAAGATTAGGAGACTGAGAGCTGATCCTGTAGTTACTCAGCATTTATATGCCCAGGGAAGCATTCAAAATTATCTGCATCTCACTAGAAACAATGAAGAAACTGAATGTGACAAGCAGTATTTCTTCTCTGTAAAGTAAAACAACCATACTAAAAGGGTCACTTTCTATTAATACATTTAAAATCCATACCTGTGCTCCATCTGACACCTGTGAGATAGACTGATGGCTCCTGGCTTAGGAGAACCAAAGGTCTGAAGTCGGGCCAGCACTTAGCATAAGTGCTTTAAACTGCTGAAAACATGGCATTTCTTCACTGCGGCATGTTACTTAATCTTTTCTAAACAGCAGACATAACCTCTCCTTACTTTCAGAAAAGCCTTGTGAAAAGCCATTCAGAGAGAAGATGCTGTCCTAGCAACAGCTAGAACTTGTCCAGCCACCAGCCAAACTCCTCTTGCACGTCCTGCCTCACAGCCAATGGTTACAACTGTCAGGGCAGCAGTTCTCCACGCTCCCATTCATCAGTAGAGAGCTCCCTGACTCTGAAAGAACAAAAGTTTGGATCGCCAGGAGAAGTTCTCAACTCTCTGACTCTTCTCCAGCAAAAATCTCACAGCACTTAGCAGTGACAATTTTGTTCAACAGAAGATCTATAGATTCTGCAAGAAAATTTGTCAACACTGAGATTTTTTTTGAGATTTTCCACACTAAAAATGTATTTCTCTTTCTAATGTACTTTTATCTGATATTAATATTTGCACCATAAAACAATCTAGCTTAAAAGTGTAGCTTAAAAACTTAAGCAAAAGACCTAAAAGACTGGGCTGGAAAATAGCTGGAAATAGTGGTGCAGTTGGCATACTGTTGCTGAAAAATCACATGCCAAGGCTGGGCAGAGAGGAATCTCATGAAGCTGCAAAGGACTTTTGGCTAATCTGTTCCTCCCGTTATATCCAAACCAATCTCAGTAAAGGCTCTCTGTTATATAGCAATGCCCTGCACATAAGAGTATATAGCCCACTCTGTTATTTTCATAGGCTAAAACAGTCAAATGTAAAGTAGAGCTTAAAATAATAACTTTTCCCTACTTCTCAGAAAGGATTTTTTTATTAGCTTTTTTTCTTTGACTTCAAGCTCTGTGTAGCAGATTACAGTGCCTAAGTTGTGGAATTGCCCCAAAAGAATTTGCAGGCTCTACATCTTGGACAAAGATTTATCTATACCTAACTCCAAAAGGCATAAAAACAATCTTCATAACTTAATGTGAAGTCCAGGGGGAAGTGGAGAATGATTTCAGAAATGTGTGAAGGACACTCAAGAGGCTAATGGTGATTTTGTGATTATATTGCACCTCTGTTTTAACGAGGTGACTAAGTACAGTTTTCATCACTAAGCAAGGAAGGAAGAACAATATCAAAAGGAAATAATAATTACTGAAAGGATTAACTCAGTTTTCATTTTTAGATCTTAAATAAGGAACAGCAGGTGTTCCCTTACCACTGCAAAAGTAGGAAAAAGAAGGAAAATATTTTTCTTCTATTGCAGTATATTGCCCCTTAGTATATTTATCTTACCTAATACAACAGTCCTTCTTACACAGAACAGTGTTAGCAATACAATGTCAAAAACAGTGCTCTATTTCATTATCAAACCAAGCTAAAAATGACAGGGCAGAAAAGTACATCAGCTGTAGAACCAATGTAAAAGTTTTCATACTTCAAAGAACTGGAATTACAATAATTAAAAAAAAAGAATGAATGAATGAATGAAAGAAAGAAAGAAAGAGAGAAAGAGAGAAAGAGAGAAAATGAGAGAGAGAGTGGAAATAAAAGCAAAAAAATATTGCCAGATAGAAGTAAGAGGGTAAAAAGCAGATTTGATTCATATTTCAGTCTGAGTCAGATAACCAAACTGAAGGGTAGGTTTGATGACTACATCAAAACAAGCATTTTCAAAGTAGAAAAAGGTAGAAAAGGTTTAATGAAAGATAAAATAGACTTTTACATTGTGACATGATACTATGAAGAAAACATTTATGGAGATATAAAATTTGGGATGTTCAAATCTGATTCATCAACTATATTTAGTTATCATTAAAGCCTTAAGAAACTGTATAATGGCCTGCCACTGACTCTAGTAATGCTTTTTAAGAGTTCCTTCAATTTGAAAGAAAAATAACTTTTTCTCAATTATGGAATGAATAGAATTGTGGAACCTAAGTGTCTATAGTGCACTTAATAATCATGTCAGAAAATAGGGTACAACATTTCTAAGAATAAAAGTGTTAAAGGATTTGACACCCTTGTATCAAGACCTGTGACAGAGATCATAGAAAAGAGGTGTAGCAGAAAAACTGATTATAGATATAAAGAATCTTCCATTAGTTATAGCAGACACTAATCATATGCAAAACTGAATAAAGAACTCTGATGAACTGAGTGCAAGTGAAATAAACTGAGATCTCCAGTAAGCTTTCTTCAGTTGCAAGCTATTAGATTTCCTGACAGACAAAGTATGCCAGGTGAGAAAACACAGAAAGCTGACAGCCCCTAGAGCTGAGGTGGTGATTTAAGAAGAGACATCATATTTTTATGAAGATTTTCTACAGAGTTCAAGTTTCTAGTGGTTAAAAACAACACTGTTCAATTGCTTTGCAAATCCTAGCCTGTCCTTTCAGACCATTTCATTTACTTATGATACTACACAAGTTGATAGGAATCAATGTGGAAATTAAGGAAGCTAAAGGCAAGGTCAAGCTGATCAGGTGAGAGATGACTGCAATGTAATCAAGTCTTCTGGTTATTGGGGTGGAAAATTACTTCTTTAGGAAAGAAAGGAAGAAAATCCTCATCTCTGTGATACAGTAGTACACGCCTGCTCTTAGTTAGTCCCTTGCTGGTGCACACTTCAGGTGAGTGCTGACTGTCTAAGGGAATAGGCCAATATATAACACTAAGGTTTTCCCGAGGACAACCTGAAAACAGGTCACATGCTGCACTTATGTTGCATTTGTCAGATTCTGGTAAACGAGCAATCTGAAAGGGAAAGCCTGGTACTACTCACCAGCAAAGCAAAACATGCCTTTGTTCTTTCCTCTGTTCTCCAGAAATTTCTGTTATAAAAAGGTACAGTACCAGTATCTATAAAAAAAAAATCTTTGCATAGAGGAAATACAATAAAAGCCCATCTTATACATACTCCAAAACATTAGGCAAAGGAGAGCAGGAACTTGAAGGGTACAGTGTAATGTTACACTGTATAAATATGATGTATACTTTATACAGTATTAAGTTATTTTAATAGTTTAAAATGAAGTCAAAGGAGGTTCCATAAGATACCATATTAAGAGAATAATTTCTAGGTCCCAATAAATATATTGACACTCAACCTCCTCATGTACTGAGATGGTGTAGGCATCTTGGGCCTCATGACCACTCATCTGCAGATACTGTGTGTTATGAACAAGCATTTCTGATAAAGAAAGTAGTAGGATTACATACAGACAAAAGCCAGTGTTATTACTCAAAAGAGTTAATGTATTAGTGACTGAAGGCCAAAACAGCTTTGTTCTTCTTTAACCGAAGAAGAACTAAAAATTCCAAACATTAGCCTGTTTGGTTTCTACAGACACTCTGCATTTCTTAGTCATGCAAAAGTGTAATTGAGTCCAAGGAAATTCAGAATACAGTTTAATTAAGAAAACAACATTTATTGCTAATACAAGTTTTTGATCTATGTAGAATAATACTTTACTTTTCTTACGTAAGCTTATATACACACATCTATACGACGTTCACAACTAAAGCAGCAAATTCAGCAACAGCTCAACATAGGCTTACATTAGGTAATAAGTAGTGTAGTTTAAGGTAACTGATTTAACTAGTTCATGAAATTAAATCAAACTGTACTAAAGAGAGATCAGGTTCCCTGATGTGCACACTGCTTACTACTCCTGCTTGTTCCCCTCCAGAAAGTCCTTTCCTCCCCTGCTAAGTTTGGTGGGTAATTGTCCTGTTTGTTGACTCTTTCTCTTACTTGTTTTACCATGATAGGATACTGTGGAGCTCCACTACAAGTCTGAGCTTAAAGTTGTTGAAGTTGTCACTTTCCTTTGAATATTCTCTCAGAAATGTTTGCTTTGTATTGACTGATCTCAGTAGCAACCTTTTCTCTTCCACACCTTTCCCACCACCTCAGCTTTACCTCATTCCAGCTAAGTCAAAATACTGTGAAACCTCCAAAATAAATTTGACAATCTTACCCTCTTTTCTGCCCTTCAATGCTCAGTCCCAGATGTCACTGCTTACTTGTTTTAGCATCAGGAAGGTTTCTGCCTTCTCAGCTTTGCTGTTTAGTGAGAAATCTAGAAAAAAAGTCTTGTGCTTGACCAAAAAAAGCCCTGTTTTCTTCATTCAGAAGAGACTGTATAAAGTCAGTCCTGGTAGGATAGGACCTACTTTCTTTTAGTATCTATAAGCAAGATCATAATTGCTCATTATTTTTTCTTCCAAATATTTTCTCCGTCATTTTCTAATTCAGTTAGGTGCAGCACTTCATTCCGGGCTGAACTTCCTCCATTTACTGGACAGCATGTTACACAAGGTTCACAAAAAACTGCATTACCACATTGTTGATGACTTTGCAACCCACATCCACACATCCACATCAAGGAATTCTTTCAGTTCCATGCCAGATGCAACCAATGATGCAGTGGATGTCACATTGAAGCCCAATGGGAGCAGATAGACCTGTTCCCCCTTGTTCTGTAGGAAGGTGTCAGAGCGGACTGAGTGCAGCCAGCCTCGTGGTCTCCCTGGCTGGTCTTTTAAATTCTACTAGAAGTGAAGTCAACATTGTGCAGCAGAATCAGTTTAATGTTTTTGCACATTTGAACATGATTTTTTCCATGGGAAATCAAAGCATTTACTTTTCCAGTGTGCTGCGTCTTCCACAATTCAGCTTCTGCAGAACCCAGCTCTCTGAAAGCCTATTCTTGTGGCACAGAAAACCACAGCAGCACAGCTGAAGGAGCAGGGTGTTACCATTTCACTGCAAGAAACATCTATGAACAGGGATAAGAGACAATTTATGAATTTGTAAAGGAGTGATTGCAAAAGCAATGGTGATAAGATTTAGACAACAATCCTAGTTTCTTACAGTTTATTTCACATTCAGTTTTCCCTGATCTTGGATAGGCATCTCTAAGCTTATCTTGGGTGATGCCCAGATAGCCATTAATTATTTATACTTAGTTACCCAAAAAGCCTGTCTTGACATCCACGCATACTACGTAACACGCATAACAACATGGGTAAAATGTTACCTCTCCTGAGCACTTACACTTCCTAGATAACAAGCCACTAAGATATTCGTTAATATTCTTAGAAGCAGGTGTCATGCCAACGACTTGTGTAGATTTTGGAGGGCTAGAGAAGCAGCAGCAGAGACTTTCACAGTGCCTTTGCTTAAGACATAGGTCCTGAAAGGGATATTTCCATCAAAGTAGAAAAATAAATCATGGAATTGTAGAAAACATATTTAGGAAAGATCTTGAAAATTCATCTGGTCCATCTCTAAGCAGTTGCTGTGAGACATCTTGTTGAACATGAATGATAGTAAAATAAAGTAAAATTGGTAAATACTTTAGCTGTCCCTTGAAAGATCGTTTAGAAAGATTCTAATCCTGACAGTGTGGAATACATCAGACACTGCACATTTTTAGGACAGTCAAATGGGGGAACAGAGATGCTGTTCATTTGAGGGAACAAGTAGCAAAATGCTAAAATGGAACTGTCAGATTAATCGTGCTCATCTTCAGAGTTCTCTGTAGAAAAGGTAAACCCATGATCTAATATTAAACTTCACCTATATTCAGTGTCTGGAGAGGTCCACATTATTTGTGTATGTTGTACCAAAGCTTTAAGAAGACTGAGTCAGGAAGATAATGGCTGATGGTGATTGCAATATCATGACATTCCTTCTGAACCTCCTTTGCCACAGACCATGCAACAGTTTGGCAGTGGGTACCTCTGTGACTGCTTGGAATTATAATATTCTTTTTCTGCCCATTAGAGTTTCGGAAATGCATTGCACTACACATAAAGATGACTTCACGACTAAAACTCAATACATAGAAGATAAAATTGTCTATAATTCAACATGGTCATAAAACAAAAAATAAAAATCCAATGGTCTGGATCTTATTTATCTAAAACCTTGATATCCAGCATAAAAAAATGCCCTCAACACCTGTTTTATACTTTTTTGGACACAGAACAGCCTTAGTCACAATGTAGTATTCTTACCCAATCCAGTTCTAAGGAGGATTGGAATATACATCTTTGCAAAGAAAAAAGTAAAATGCTACATAACTCACCATAGAAACTGCATGAACCAACCAAAAACCCAGCAGAAATATTAATCCCATCCTGTATTTATTAATGTCACTAACAAAATGTAATTAAATTTTAAGCCCTTTATTTAACTGTTCTGTAGGCCTGTATTTCATGAAACAATTAGTTCAAAAAGAGCATGTTATTAGCCTCATGATTTGAGCTCTTTGCAGTTGTTACATGACTGCCTCAGATGTTATCCATTACAGCTTTGTGGTGGCAGGCTGATGAGCACTATCATATTGCTGACAATAACCGGACACTGCACCCTCTACTTTGAATCTGACTCACTTTGACATGTAACCATTGCTTTAAATTGGTTCCAAGTGAAACTCTAGTGTGTCATTTTCTCCTGTGTCATTTTTTCCTATGTCTCTTTTACAGGTCTTAAGCTTTCACTGCACTTTATATAAATTCAGCCATTTAGCTGAATTTAGCTATCTGAACCATATTCATTTCAGGCCTTTTTGTTAGGATCTGTATCTATTTTTTATGCTGTTAGTATAAGATGGTCTTTTCAGCATCAGGTCATTTAGTAGTGACATTTTCTGCAATTCACCAACAACTTAAAATTCTTCATTGAAGCTGAAGACTTAAATGAAGAGATGTAGAAATAAATTTAAATTACAACTTAGAATTTAATGTTTAACTACAGAGGATGGATGCTATATTCTCTAGCACATAAGATTCTGTTGAGTTCTGTAGTTACGACACTACAGCAGAATGAAGCCTTATGACTCAGGCAGAGCAGTGGGACTTCAGCACCTGCTTGAAGTTAAGTAAATCCAAGAGCACTACACTGAACCCGGGACTGGCCGTGTAGAAAGAATCCAAGCCATGTTGCTATGTCTTGTTTCCTTCATACAAGACTACAGTACTGAGGCACAGCGTGTCACACTGACCTCCACAAAGTAGTGTTCAAGCTTTATACCTTCAAGATGCTCAGTGAAAGGTTCTTTGGAAATATGTACTTGCTTTAAACATAAAGTCATGTACTATAAAAACAAACACAAGCTCTTAAAAAGTTAAGTGCACTTCTTTCTAAAAGTAACTGTAGCAAAATTACTTTTTAAGCCCCAAATAATCAAATAGAACTACCATATGAGTTCACAGGATAAGCTTCTAGCCTCTAACACTTTTGTTTCTCATCCTTCCCCCTGTATCTTCCACCACAATGTAGGCAATTAATTGTTCTTGCTATGTGGTAGTAGTAATATCTCCCCTGAGTCAACTCTTTTCTACATTACTCTTTCTACTATTTCACTTCCACCTGTTACATATCACTGAAATTTTAAGAGACCACGGTCAAGCAAATCCAGCATGAAAGATACTCTTTATGGTCACCAGGTTATTGCTAACATATTTGTTACTTATGATACTAAGAATGTGCAAATAACTTTGTCAATGGTGCATATCCCCTTCACCCTTCTATTGCCATTCTTGTGAACTTATTGCTGTTCCTGAAGAACATGAGGAAACACAAACTTCTTTGCTCTCCTGATATTAGTATTGGATACACATATTCAGGAAAGGATAGACGTTATGAGAACAGGAAATATTCAAAGTAAAGGGAGTCAATGTTCCTTTACTTCAACAGTATCAACAAAAATCATAGAATCACAGAATCATTAAAGTTGGAAAAGGCATCTAAGATCATCAAGTCCAACTGTCAACCCAATGTCACCATGCCCACTAAACTATGTCCCGAAGTGCCACACCAAAACTGTTTTCTTTTCACCTTAGTGCAGAAATGACTACATAATTAGTGTAGTATCTAGGTTGAAAACACTTTCAAAATGTCTGAAAAATGTTATAGTTCCACGTCATTAAAATACTTAGCTTTGGCTAGAAGTAGTGATGCTGCTACACCAGATCTAGTTGTCTATCCAACCTATACAGCAATAAAAAACAAAAAAATTAAACATATTTTTCCATTGAGCGTGTTTAGCCAGAGTATAAGCTCTAGGCAAAAAAAAGGACTCTGTTCACTGAATTTTCATAGCTCTTGTTGTGTTTTAACCTAGGCTAAGAATTAAAAATGAGATAAATACAGCATGGGTTTACCAGAACCCATGTATTTTTTGTGCAAGAGTAATCAGATATTTTCCTTGATGAGAAACTTATTTTGTAGTTGGTAGTCTTGGCTTAGGTTTCATTTTTCTCAATTTCAGTGAATTGATATATAAGATAGTATAAGCAAAGCTGAACAAGTTTAGGATTAACTGGCAAAATGCAAGACAGGTAACACAGAGAAAAAAATTATTTTGAAATGGGAATTATGAGGCTGATGGAGGTTAACAGCAAAGAAGACGAAGTCTGGAAATAATTTAGCTAAACACACAAATATTCAGTGGATTTGGTAACTGGCATAGAGCTGATGAGAGTGGTGATACAGTACATTGGCAAAGTAATGGAGGATCAGAGCATCACAAGGAAAGAAGTGGGTAATCAGCTTTGAGAATATGAATTATAGAAATGGATCAAAATTCAGTCATGCAAAATGCAAGGTCATGCACATAGGAACACCAAAAATTTCAGCTGTAGATTAGATCTCATCAGTGGAAATTACTGAACAGGGCACTGGTGGACTAACATCACAGGGTGACTGAATTGTCCACAAGATACCTCCATGAAAAGGGCATACGTAGTTGTAGGCTGTACCAGGAAAGTTATTTCCAGTAGGGATCAGGAAGTATTGTTTTCAGTACAAGGTCCTGGTGAAAACTCACTTGTAATTCTCTGTACAATTTGGGTTAGCTGTGCATAACCAAGACAAGTTCAAATGCATGCAGGTGGGGAGCACAGAGTGTGAAAAGACAGTGGAAATAAGAGAAAAGTAGAAGGGGTTATCTTACAAAACAGAGAGTCAGAGAGGACATTTTGGCAGTCTATCAATGCACTGGAGTAATCACATTAAAAAGATTAGTGTATGATAATGATGGGTTACGCTGTGTGTGATAACTGGCCATTTACAGTGTGCAGTCCAGCCTTCTGCCTGGATCATTTTTTACTATCCTTAGCATGGTAGGAATTCTATGTAGAACTTACAGTTTTTATATCTACTCAACGGATCAACATCTAGCCTCACTAGACAGAAAGCATGAGTGGTAACTCTAGAGCAGAGACTCTATACGCTTGTCTAGCAGTACCTGAGTGCTCTTCACATACTATTCCCATATACTTCTTTGTTAAGTGGTACACTGAATAAGTAGCTTGTTTTATGATTTACAAAGTGACAATAAAAGGTCTTAAAGGTCTTCTTCCCAAATTAATGTTTTATTCTACGTTCATCATTATCATGGATGAGCATAACATGACAATACTTTTTTCTGCTCATTTTTCTTATTTTAAGAGACAGCTGTGACATTACACACAATACACTAAACAGCTTAGTTTCTACCATGCCTACATATTCATGCACAACTCATTTATTCCAGTTCTTTTTGAACTGATAAGCTTTGTCATTCTTGAACAAAATTATACCATTGTTGTAGTTGCGAGAAAATTCTGGCTGATTAAAGTAGGTATTTGTTTCAGCTTTAGCATTAAAAGAACACTTTGACTGATCAAGGTAGTTAAAGTAGGTTGATGATTAAGTAGTTAGAATAGGTATTTGTTTAAACTACAAAGTTAAGAAAAAGACTACAAGATATAGTTGTGTAAGTACTTAGAGAAGAAACATACCATGCTGAAGAGAAGAATTAGACAATAGCATGAAGGATAATAGCTGTGGTCAGACCACCATAAGAATAGGCCGTAACTTTTCTTTTTTTTTTCTTTTCTCTATGTCAAAATCATATAGGGGTAATTCAATGCCTTATGTGGTGTGATAGTGGGGAACCAATAAAGGTGAGGGGGAGAGTAAAAGGTGAACATCATATGCATGCTCATATGATTTAGCTTTGTTAAAAATGTATAAATAGGCTGTGAAAATGTATGGGGGTTGGAGCACAATTAGAGGAGCTATCCTCTGTGTCTCCCCAATGCTGCAATAAAGAAGTGCCTGCTTATCTGCAACTGCGTAGATAAGTTTTTCTCATCGTAACTGCAACCCCGTCAAAAAGAAACAAATCTACTTTCTTTTGCTATACTTTCTCTTTTGCTTTTTTTTGTAATTTCATATTGAGCCCAATATTGGAGAACTGTGACCCTTGTAACTACTAGTGGGAATATGAAATACAGCTTGTTTTTGGATCAAACCTTGTAGGATACATTTTCAAAGAGGATATATTTTCCTATATTATTTAGGTAATTGGGAAAATTCCATCCATAATAATAATTTGTAAGTAGTATAGGAAGTAGGTTATTGTTTCAAAAGCAATAGGGTCTTCTGAACCAGATGGTTGTGCTAAGCATAATATCTTAAGAGGAAAAAAAGAGATGATGTTAGGAATATTCATAAGGAGGGAAAAAAAGAACAAAACAAAACCAAGCAAAGAATAAATAATGACCTAATGGAAATCCATAAATACTTTATGTGGTTTTTTTATTAGCTATTAATAATGGCTGCATTACAGAAATGTTTTTCTGAGGGAAAAAGAACTAAGTGGCACAGTCTTCTCTGCAGTAATTTACTACTGAACTTCGTTCATTTTGTTCAAAAAATGAGCACAGCCTTGTCGCATGAGAAGAAAAAAGGTAATAATTCATGGAAAATGCTAACTTAAGAGAGCCCAATCAAAAGTCTTACAAAGGCAAAGGCACAGATATTTTTTTCCGTTAGAGTGTCTAGACAAAATTAACACCCTGCTTTCACTCTTGGGTATTTCTTGATGAGTTACCTCAAGATTTACAAGACCAATTGCACATGATCCAGATTTTACCAGGGGAGAGGGAAGGGGGACATGTAGAGGGTGTGTGGGGGGGTTCTTTCTCTCTCACTTGTTTACATAGCATGACCTATGGTAAATGACTGAAATTTTATATCAGTACAAGAAAATCACACCTATTGCACCACAGTTCACAAATAGTAAATAATTTGTCCCATTCTCCACACAAACAATGGAGTCCTGTAAACCAAACTTCATCAAATACCTCTCCAAGGTTTGTCAAGGAATAGGAAATTATAATTGTATCTTAAATGTAAGTAAATGTGTATTCATCCTTTAAGCACTTTACATTTATTTAATATATTTCCTCCCCATTAGCAAAATAACACAAGTATCTCCATATAAGGAAGAGCATACATGTTTTTGATTTGTTATGAACCTCAACAAGTTGAAATTATGTGAAAGTCTATTGAGACACACTTTCTAATAAAATCTATTGGGAACTACTAGGAAAGAAGTATACTCAAAACTAAGCATCAATCCTCCAGATAGGCAACAACATCTATCCCATAAGTAATGTTAAAAACACTTTTAGTGATAATATACAATTATCTACTTCCTAAGAGTGCAGTGTTCTCTTTGCTTCAAAATCCAAAATGATTGTAATTGAAATGCAGTCACATAATTCCAGTTAAATATGGTCTGCATATGAAAATTACATAGAAATACATAAATTGTGAAGAAACACCATATTTTATGCAAACCTTCCCACTGGCTTCCAAGAACTTTACAAGATACACTTTCTTATGACGTATTATTTAGGCAGGGAGAAAATCTCAGAGTAACAGAAACAGGTAAGAAAAAGTTTCAGAAAGTAAAGGTGATGGAAGAAGTGTACTGTCTGAGAGAGACATCACCTTTTAAAATGGGCAGGTGGGCAAAGAGTCAACCACAAGCAAAAACAAAAGAGTGGGCATCCATCTCCAAATTGATGCCCGTTCACAAATACGTGAAGTTACCTGCCATGTGCTTAAACCCCAAGCCACGGTGTGCAAGACTTCGGATGAGCTCGGCTAAAAGCAAAACACCCGCGCAATCGGCGGGGACAAAGGTGGGCTTTCCCTCTGCCTTCCTCGGGGAGCTCACCCCGCAGCAGACAGCCCGCTGGAGGAACGCTTCCAAACTGCTCCCCGGAGGAAGCGGTAGTAGGAGGTGCCAGGCACTGTCGAGGGTGCTGCCTGGCTCCGAGGGTGCTGCCCGTGGCCCCGAGGTGGCCCAGGCGGTGGCGAGTGGGGCGCGGTACCTCGGACAGCTCCGCACTCACCGTCCTCGTTCTCGTCGAAGACCGGCGCCCTGTGGGAGTGGCCGCCCCCCAT
>NW_010163528.1:0-12945 GCF_000695765.1 Mesitornis unicolor | reverse complement strand
TCCTTAACTTGGTGAAGAGGACTTGACTGTGTCAGGAAATGTTATGGTTTAAGGGTTACCAGCCTGAAAGGGAAGGACAGGTGGTGTCTGTAGGACCCCGGAGGGTCAGAGATCAGTATTGTTCCCTCCCCTTTCCGGCCACAGTCTATAAAAAACCGAGGTTTTCGTGGGCTTTTGCTGGCTTTCCTGGGCTGCTTCCTGTCGCATCTCAGGACGGCTGGGCCTAGCTCCACATGCTCGGCAGCATCCACCACCATCCACTCCCGGCACCACTGCAGTCCCTGGTGATGAGTCACAGGAGTCGCAGTGGCCACGAGGCACTGTTTGGACGTTTCCACTTGGGACTGCTGGGATCGGGTTTTGTATATAAATATTCTTTGTCCCTTATTAATTCCCTTTTCCTTTCCCCTGTTGTTTTCATTAAACTTGTTACAGTCTTAACTTCCAACCTTGTGCGGAGCAATTTTTTTTTTTATTATTCTCTCTCTATTCCCTTCTCTTAATCCTCCCCCTGGGAGGGGTAGGGGCAATAGAGAGAAAAATCCTGCTCTCTCTCTTACCCTTAAACGGAGACACTGTGCCAGTGCAGAAATTGGCAGTTATCCTCTTGAGATAGATATTACACTTGTCTGTGCAAAAAGAAAAGATGGTCTTTAACAGGTTATTTTCATTTAAACAGAGAAGGAGGCAGCAAACAGAGGTGCAGAATGGGACTTCAGGTGAGCAAACATACTGGTAGAGCTGTGTTAGGTAAAAAAACCAAATCCATCCAACCTCTTTAGATATTCCTCAAACAGGACAAATTTTGCAATTCCTTTTTCTTTTCTCAGCTGAATGTAAGTTTACTACCAGTAATTACTCAAGAGTAGTAAAACCACAAAGACATGATGGGATTGAATTATGACCTACCTACAAAAATTGTGCCAGTAGTCACATCAGTCACTTGTTCTATAGCTGATAGGAAATTCCTATCTGTTGGAGGCATTATATCTTATAGTCTGCATTTTTCTTAGAATTTTTTTCTCTCATTTTTTTCCTGGATGACACATTCAATTTTAAAACTACACACCTTTTGTAAAGCTCTTAACAACTTTTTTGTTATATCTTTTCCCCATAATACATTCTCATTATGGAGTTAGCTGCAAATAAGCATATTATAATTAACTTCGGGGGTTTTATTTATTTGGGACATTTTTTTAACAAGTCTGTGACAAATCCATTTGCTGTCATCATAATTAAATGTATATTAGGGCCAAAACCTACAAGTAGAAAGACTAAATAACCAACGTTTTTAAAATATGTAAGATCACAGCTCTGTAGACAATAAGTATTAGCAAGTAGTAAATTATGGCTTGGTACTTTGATTTTTAGTACTGTGTGAGGATAATGGTAAAATCAATACTACTCTGTCACGTAATGAATAAAATGAGCTCTAAATTACAGGAACGGTCAAATAGTATGATAGCTAGTGGCAGCCACAAGCCATTTTGATAGCACATCTAGATATGATTAGACATAGTAGTTATATTGTCAGAAGTGAACTACTTTACCAACAAACAGGTCCTGAAAGACCTAATTTATTTCCAGTTGTAGAAACAATGAAATATGTATTTTTATGAAAATTGGAAAAGATTTCCTGTGGTATAGGCCAATGCCCCGTTACTATCTATTTAACAAACTACTTAACAGCTTAAAATTCATTATTTTACACATAATATTGTTCTATCATTGATCATAGCCTCTACCTGTAAAGTGTGAAGGGTACTTAAATAATAAAAGAAAAAAAAATTGTAACACTCAACAGAAGACTAAGTAGAATTCAAACAGCTTGCTTCCAGAAAGAGATATAAGAAGCATCACAACATTTACAAATACTTTGTTATTTTGCATTGTTTTGCTTTTTGTTTGCTTTTTATTTTTTAAACCAAAGACCTCTCCTCCTCTTAAAACACTGAGCTTAGATGAGGTACAAGAGCGATTCATGCTCTGTTGCTTAAAATTCTGCATTGTCTGGACCTCTGTAAAGTTTTCTTTTTATGTGTTCCAAGTAACCATCTGTTTTATGGGCTTGCCTTTCCACTTCTGTGACTGAAGTTTTGAGACAGAGTGAAAAACTAAACATTGGAAATGTATCCCATTGTACTTTTAGAAGACTGATGAAACTCAATCTAATTTGAATGACGTACTGAATATGTGGAACTGTGGATGTGGGAGCTATGAAGTGAAACAGCAAAGTTATTTCTGATTTATAAGCTCCAGAAGGATTTACATCAAAACAGCTGGAAGGGCTTTCGTATGGTCTGGAATGAATCCTGCTTCTTAGCAAAAAAGAAAAAACCTCTAAGAATGAAAGCTGATTTAAAGGATGTAATCTTCCTGCAGGTGAAAGCAACCCCCTATTGCTAGTTATTCTAAATGAGACCCTCAATTTTGTTCCTAGCACCATGCATTTCTAGGCTTCTGATGCATTTATTGCTCCCTAGCCTGAGTTTCCAGCGAACACTTATTTTCCTGAAAAGATGAGATCAGTGCCTTTAAAGTGTAGTCTTTGAAATTTTAAGTTATACTCTGGCAAATTACAGTAGATATAACCCATCATGAACTGAGCTCTATTATAACTGGTGTTTAGGCAGCTACTCAGAAAGTTGTCCTGGACTTAAAAGAAAAAAATCACTTATAACTCACTCAGCTAGTTATCTATATATGCTCATATATATCTATATTTAACTATATCTCTACTCCATTTTAGCATAAATCACATGTACAAAACACAGGAGACATTAGAACACAAATGTGGTAATACCCCACCAAGGGATCACAGGCAGTGATGTTAAAGCAACACCATACTAGCTAGGACATAGGCCTTCACAAAACCAAATGGAGAAAGATCTCTTTGTTCTCCCTTCTCTGCTGCATATGTCACAAAGGCCAGTCCCACCCTGATAAACTGCAAGCACCTGCCCAGTCCACCAGCCCACACAATCCAGCTTGTGGTGCATACATGGGAGCACTACGCAGACTGCCTAAGATGCTTTGAGGCAGAACCTCCTACCAGAGGCCATTCTGAGACTTATTTAGTTAGGCTAAGAGAAAGATAGGTAGGCATAGCAACAAAATACATACACACACACAGATACGTGGAACGAGGTATGTGCAGGTGCTCTTTTGCAAATAAGCGCATTCTTTTCCAACAACTTTTCAGTGCTTCTACCACCTCCCTCTCTTCATTCCACTGAGAATCACTTTGAAATAATAGGCGTGTGGTTGTATCATTTCATCATCATCAGTCCAGCAAGATTTACATTGTTTTCCTGGGTCTGGGGGCATTGGTTTGCATGTGTTGGGGTGGGGTTGTTTGTTTTTGCAGGCATCTGAAGTTTGAAAACACTGTTTATATGGTTCTAGTGGAAGGTTTTTAACTACCTTATAATTAAGTTAAGCTTGCATAACTTAGCAGCTGTCTTGTACATATTCAGTCTGAAAACTGGTTTGAGAGAGACTTCAGGGAAAGCCTGAGGCTGCGTTATCTCTTCAGGGTGCAGAGAAGCCAAGACTGTGTAGAAGATTTGAGCAGAGTCCTGACACTGAGAAAGGAGGCCATCACCATAAAATTACTGGTATCCAAAGCAAATATTATTCATTTCAGTCAAGATATTATCTCTATGCCACTAGTTTTATTTTCTCACTGAAAGGAATAGCTTTTTTTTTTTCCTGGTTTGAAGTTTTTTAGGCACGTCTTGCATTATGGTCTTAAAAGAGAGCACTGAACTCTAGCCATAGCCATAACTATTTCACAGAAATCTCACTTGCTGAAAACTTGAAACAGCTCATTCAGACACTGCAGCCCCTAGGGCTGTATTATCTTCTCCAATGTTATAGGAGCATTTATTTCTTTGTTACCCTATTTTAATTAGGCACTGAAATCTACTAAAGTAAGTTTTTCCCTCTCCATTTCCTATAAGCAGGATGATTACACTATTTTCTACTAATTTACTTAAAACATTGAGATGTATAATAGGTAAAGACCACCAAGAATATTTAGTTTCATGGAAGACCTCACCTGACGTTTTCTTTAAAAAAAATAATAATAATTTCCCCTCACTCAGAGATGAAAGGCAAATCTGTGCATATACATGTAACATAACAGGATATTCAAAATATATAATTCTAGACCATCTGTCTAAAATTATTCTAGAAGATCCCAAACTTTTATCAGGCAAAAAACTACTTTATTACTACAGACAAAATAGGGAAGTATTCTAAAACAACCACTCAAACAACAGAAATATAAGTACTTATGTATTCGGGAATGTTTCAATAAAGTGCATGGTGTGTAAATAAATAATCTTATTGCTGATTTCTTTAAGATGCATGACAATGCTATGGTTTAAATAGCAGAAGCATATAGGCTTTCTGTCAAAATGATGAGAAGGGTGGAGTTTATGTCTTAGCTTTTTCAGCTGTGCCCACATGAGCATGCAACTGAAGGCATTTGATGACAGGCACTCAGAGCAGCTGCAAACTTCCTTGCAGACACACCACCGCAGCTCCACTACACAGGGGAATAAAGTCTCAGAGATGGCAGAAGTGGGCTTCAGAGTCACTCGTCTGCTCTTAGAGGTCTTATCACTGCCAAGGTGTAAAACACTGGTGGTAAGGAGTCAGACTGGCCTACAGCAAAGCAGCACAGAGGCAAAAGCAGCTGCTGTGGTACAGTCATCCGTCACTGCCATGATGCTCATAGGCAGTATGGAAAACCCAGTTGCTCTGAGCAATTCAACACTAAGACACATTTCTACTCATTCTCCACTAAATGGTTATGGCAGGGGTTTACTACTCTCTGAAGAAAGTTTTGATTGAGTTAGAAAACACAGACATCTATCTTTACATTTTTGCTAAATCTATGTTAATATAGTTCTTAGAGAAATTCTATACATCTTAGAAGAACATTTTTTTGGACAGGTTTATTGTTCAACTTTGTTCAGCTGTCTGCAACTGATAACCTCCTTCTTACACTTATTTTCTTAATGTAAATGCATTTGCAAGGTCAGCATGTTGTGGCATTTCTGAATGATCTTGAAAACCCAGATTGAAGATTTCCCTGATTTTGGGAAGACAATCACTTTTCTACTGCTGTTGAGTGATTGGAAGATGATGGAGTAAACAGACTACTAATGCAAATTCCTTATAGTGATGTTTCATAGTCTTCTGATATTACTACAATAACATCCGTTAATTAAATCCACTCAACTAGAACATACTCTAGGAATCACTGACTAAATTTACTGAGCATTTTACATTTTAAATTACTAGAGAATGAAAGATACAAGAAAGTAACTGCTGATCAAGTGTGCTACATTTTTCACAGTTTTTATAGTTTTTTTACAAAGAAGCAATCTCAGTCAGCATGTCCACCATGGAGAAGAAACATATTCACAACAATGTCAGAGGTATTTGTCTTGCCAAAAATCATCCTACTAACTGTTCTTTTTGGTGTCATAAATATATGCAGTCATTTGTCAAAACAATCTCATCCTCCCTAAGAACAGCTTTATTTGAAGGCTTAAAACAAATTTTTCTACTTGTGAAGATATCATACTTTCCCATGAATTTCATGTTTCCTTATTTTTCCTATATATGAAAAGTCTTAATATTTAGGATGCTATGCTACTACTGCTCACATTAAACTCCACAGCTCAGAGTCAGTGAGCACTGAAAAGCTCAAATGCATCCTTATATTAACTGTGTATTGCACCATCACCACCAGGGCAGGAGAAAATGATACCTAATTATTTCCAATGGTGCTGGTTAAATCTTAAGGAAACTTTATTTTAGTTAGATATAGCTGACAACACACTGTTCTGTACAGTGACACGGCCATGTAGTGTTGACTGGTAAATTACCTGAATGCTAGTATAAATTTACTGACTTCTGAAAAATCTTTGGAAGATGTTGCAACTTCATCACTAAGGTTCCTAGTGACCAAATAAAAAAAGAAACCAAACCAAAGTAAAAAAACGAATCAACCACACAACCAAAAAAACCCCCTAAAACTCTCAAACCAACAAAAAAAAAAAAAGAGTACCACTAATGCTGCTTGTTTCACTGACATGCATATGTTCAAAGTAGCCCTAGTGAAACAACAGGCACCTCTAAGCAGCTGTCAATTCCCAGAGGTCTGCCTTGAGAGCAGACAGATCACACCCTGAGGAAAGTAACACAGCTAGTTTTCCCAAACTCTAGTTTATACACTAAGGAAAAAGCAAACTGAGGATTATTAAACATAACAATGGCACCCACCTACACACTATCACCATGTTGAATTACATGATTATTTATCTTTATGACCAAAAAAAACCAGGAGGCTCTGAGAGCTTGTTTCAGGTGTTGTTAGTCTTTGATATGCTTAATCTCATAGTTAATCCATGTGGCAGACAACCTAATGAATTAAAGAATATTATTAGACTGGTTTAAAAGAATAAGAGAATGGTTTCATAGCTTATTAATATTACATTGTAATGTTTGTATCATGGCAAGGTGTGGCAGATGCACCCACCCTACTAAAGACCTGAGAAAGACCCAACAAAAGACAGTGCTAAAGTTTCTGGCCCTGGTGGCGCCAGGACTGCCTCCCCCCTCACAGCTCATGTCTGGGCCACACAGTGGGGGTCAAAGGCAGGAAAGTTGGGGTCCTCAGCCAGTAGGGGGTGACACGACCATGTATTGACCACAGATCAGATTCGACCAGGGTATAAATGGGGCCCCGCCGGAGGACTCATTTGAGTCGGTACTCCTCGGAGCAGCGGGTCTGCAATCGGGGACTCTCCCCTTGGGTTGGGACGCCACTTAAGGAAACTTCTCGAGATTGAGAGCCCTCCCTTTTTGGTGAGTGAGTGAGTGCACATTTTGGATCGTTTGGCCAAAACTTAAGAATTCTTAACTCAGCCATGTCTGGTAATATTCCCAACCAGCATATCGAACCTGTATTTGTTGAATGTCAGTGGGATGTTGTTTTGGTGAATGAAGTTTTGTCTGCTTCATTTAAGTTGCAGATTAAAGCTTGAGTTCATTATTTGTGTGCGTGTAGCCATTTTGGTGCAATTCCGTGACACAAGGAAATACTCTTAAAATCACCTGCATTATGGCAGCATCGTCAGAAGCTCATGCAGCATAACAAGAATAAAATTCAAGGTTTTCTTGGAAATAGTATATTTTCCATTTCCTTTTTAAGGCAATTTAACTGCATATAAAGATGTAGGAAAACACTACTGCTGTCTCTTTGCCCACTTCTTCCCCACAGTTATGTATTGAACAATGTAGATAATGCACATCTAATGAGTATTTAATTTGCTTTACTTGAGATCAGGCAGAGCACAATAAATTTTACTGAGACTGATGTTCATACAGAACATTACTGGTAGAGAAAAGTGTAAGTAATTGCTTTTCTCTATAAAAATACCACTACCTTTAACACACATATTCAGTGGAGATGGGGAAAAATATTCAGGATACTATGATTATTCTGTGGCTATGCTTCTTCAGTCATTATTAAATTCTTGTTACAGTTATGGTAATATAACTTAAAATTTAATTCTGCAAATGTATTTTGCTGCTTGTTGTGGATTTAATCATAATTCAAAAAATAAATTACTATAGAAAGAGCCTAGTGTGAATCAATTTCATGTTTTCTGAGAGCTATTGATTATCTTCCCTTATTAGCTGCAACAGAAAACTGTTCAATGAAGTACAACAAAATAATAAAGGAGATAATATTGCTTTCAATAATCAAGAGGTATATATTGCACACCAATGGAAATTACTAAAGAACAGAGTAAATCTTCTAAGTCATGCAGAGACTGTATTCTTATTTTGTCTAATGATATCTTATTCCCTTAGCATGCCAGTGAAGCAGTGTGTCCATATGTCACAGGTTCTGTGACATGGGGTACAGGCAGGTAGCTTGTTCTGAGGTACAGCATTCCTATGAGTCTCCTAATGTACTTATTTTAAACCCTTTTTGGACACATCCTTAAGACCACTTCTTATTGCAAGAATTACTTCCAAATTCAGTAAAATTGGATTATGGTGGGTGGGGCAGAAGGCAGCAGGGAACCAAAAGGGTGATAAAATGTTAAAAGGGGCGTGCTGTTACTTCTACTAAAGTAAACATAGGATGCTATTCACTGGGCTTTCAGAATAACAAAAATAATAGTAGTTCAGCAGAAATCTCTAATCATAGAAGCCCAGGATGCTAACAGAGGGTGAAAACATAAGCAAAGAAGGTTAGTTACTGGTCGTTAAAGGAATGTAGTCTTTAGAGCTGTGTAGAAGTAGCTTTAGGGTATATAAATGAGAACAAGAACATATCCAACACATTTGAAACAGCCCAGTGCAAAAGAGATTACAAGAAAATACACAACAGTTACAGTCCTTATAAAAATGAGAATCAAGGGAAAGCAAAGAGAATCGCGTCAGCATTATCCTCTCTAGTTAAGA
Source organism: Mesitornis unicolor (assembly GCF_000695765.1). Classification (NCBI taxonomy): domain Eukaryota; kingdom Metazoa; phylum Chordata; class Aves; order Mesitornithiformes; family Mesitornithidae; genus Mesitornis; species Mesitornis unicolor. The sequence continues at coordinate 4,449 of NW_010163528.1, read as the reverse complement.
ATGCAACACCTGACCAATGCCAATACTTCAACATCAACATGAGCCACCTCCCCTTTCAGTAAGGGAAGAATGCTACTTATTGATTTCCTACTTCTTACATTTTATATATGATTTTTGAAGTTGTAGAATTTCAAAGAAAAACCTAAACATGTGTTGTGTATCTAACACAAGGTAACTGATACCACAGTATCAGATGCAACAGCAGACAGTGTATGAGAAAGGAGCAGGGATGATGGCAGAGGAGAAGTTTGTGGAAGATGGTCAACAGGAACTGAAGCATGGTTCTAATGCAGGATTGGGTGGCTAGGAAGTAAGAAGGCATCAGGCAATTGAAAAAAGATTGCAGGTTGTGGAAATTATACAAATAATATATATGAAAAAAAAAAACACCACACCCAACCAACCAACCAAACCCAAAAAATCCCCCAACAAAAGCAAAAAAACCCAACCCAACCCAACCCAAACCAACCAACCAAAAAAAACAAACCACAACACACAAAAACCCCAAAACAAACCAAAAAAAACCCCCATAAAACTCACAACCACAACCGACTAACTTGGTTTGAGCTTTCACCGATTTCAGTGATTTCCTTAATTTCTTCATCTGGGACCTGAGTGTAAAATACAAGACTGTTCTGGAAAAGGAAACAATTTCTTTCCTGTAAAGTCAGTGATACAGAATTCATGTTCTGAGCTCTGTTACAATGTTACACTAATTAAATGCTTAAAAAGACCCAAATGATATAGTAGTGTACTCCTGAATCTATAATAAGTCTGAAACCCACACATTTTTACTCTTTTCTAGTGAAGCATATATCCTGTTAGACTGCCTGTGTTTTTGCTGGTTAGGCATTTAGTTTTCCTAATCTATTCACCACATTGGTAATATGTGACACATGTTTCTTGCAAGGATTTTCAACTCTATATAAATAAAAAAACCTCACCCTAAAGACATAAGCAAACTGCCCCTATATATCAGCTAAACCCAGGTATCCTGGTTATCTCTTACCCTAATTTTCAAGTCATAAAAAGGCATTAGCATCAACATAACCTCCCAAATTCAGTTTGTTTCATTAGATTGCCCTTCTCCATTTTGAGAATTTTTACCAACTAAGATATATACTCTATTTGCATATAGATAGGTCCAAACCCATGTTATATATATATGCAAATATTATTTTATATTTTCTACTAAATCCTTAAAAAAAACACTGGGTCAAAACCATTAAAAGTAAGTAATGAAATTTCTGGACCATATGTATCTTATGCCATTTCAAAACATTTCGCCATTTTCCTGCTATAAACAACATCAGGAATCACTGTCTTCTTCATTCACAACTGGCTTATGAAATACTTTATTTGTTTTGTTCTTCCCTATAGAGATGAAGTACATCAAAACATATTACAGTATCTGGATATGAAGTACTTTTGTTGAAGGAAAAAAACTTAACTTCACAGTCTGTATTCTTCAGCCACCCATTTCTCAATGACTTCTGTCAAAACTGATAATAAATAACAAAATTAATAAGATAGCTATGGACATTGCTGTTATTTCATAAAACCCAAACTAACTTTTATGACATGAAAGAGCAACCAATAAAGTATCTCTTAAAGTAGATAAATATAAGCCAGAGGCTAGCCCTAGGAACAGTACACTGGTAAGGTAATAATAAATTTTTCCCATCGGTTTTCACTACAGTTCCTGAATTTAATTCTATTCATGCCCAGCACAGCTCAGAAAGAGCTATCAGAGTGTATCATCTAGCTTGTCACAAAAAGAAATGTAAGTCATTAATTTCAATATAAAAGTAAGCTGCATTTAAAAAAAAAAAGGAAAATCAAAACATCTAAACCACTTTTATCTACTATTTCAATGTGTTCATTCTTTGTTAACGTTCTGGTGACACCCACATAATGACAATGCATAGTGACACTGAGATCTTGGGAATGACCATAAAACTTCTTGAGATATAAGCTGTGATTTTTGTTTAATACAGAGGTGAATGAATGGAAGTTCAGGAAAACAAAGCAAAGTTTGAAAGGAGTAAACCCTTTCTGTTGAACATTTTAAACTTTTATCTGTATTGCCTTCTTCTCTTTCTAAAGCTCTCAACATGTGAAAAGTTTAAAAAGCTCCAGCAGAGGAAAGTGTAAGTTCAGGCTACTGTTACTTCTACTCATTGGGCAGGAGAAGGCAATGGTCTCAGTCACTATCGCTGTAAGGAATCCTAAATTCACTGTTTCTTTAGCTAGTTTTTTTTCTGTGCATGCTGTTCCCCACATCTCTCAAAAGAAAAAAAATACACTACCCATTGTTTTCATGCTAAACATAGTACAACAAACTCAAATTAGAATCTAATATTCATAAAGGCAATGAACAGGCATTAGTTCCAAGTATTATGTTGAAAAATACAATGAAAATGTGGTAATATTCTTTCCCAACTTCCTCATAAAATACTTTTGCTCAACCGATTAAATGCATCTACAGCAAAATGGAACCAGAATGGCACATTAAACCATGAATACATTCGTTTAAAAAATGAAAACTAGGGAAAATGCAAAATTTAGAATATTTTTTTCCCTTCTAAGTAAAAAGAAAACATTTTGCAAAGGTAGTATCACAAAATTGTGTTTTCAGCAAAACTAGAATTTAAAGTAACTTTGTCTTTGTCATATTATGGGAAGGGATGGCATATTAGAGGGAAGAGCATATGACATTCTAATACATCTATGGCATCTAGAGGGACCTTGACAGGCATGAGAGTTGGACACGTGTGAACTTCATGAAGTTCAAGAAGGACAAGCACAAGGCCCTGCACGTGGGCTGAGGCAATCCCAAGCACAAATACAGACTGGGCAGAGAATAGATTGAGAGCAGTCCTGAGGAGAAGAACTTGTGGGCGTCAGTTGATAAAAAATTCAACGTGACCTGGCAATGTGCCCAGAGGGCTGGAACACCTCTCTTATGAGCGGAGGCTCAAAGAGCTGGGATTGTTCAGCCTGGAGAACAAAAGGATGCAGAGAGACTTCATAGTGGTGTTTCAGTACCTGAAGGGGGCTTACAAGAAAGCTGGGGAGGGTCTGCTTACAAGAGCAGGTAGCAATAGGATGAGTGACAATGGTTTTAAACTAGAGCAGGGTAGATTTAGATTAGACATTAGGAGGAAGTTCTTTACTGGGAGGGTGGTGAGACACAGGAACAAGTTTCTCAGTGAGGTGGCAGTCAGACTTGATGTGACTCTGAGCAACTTGATCTAGTAACAATGTCCCTGCTCACTACAGGGGGGTTGGACTGGATGACCTTTAAAGATCTCTTCAAACCCAACGCATTCTATGATTCTATGATCACAGTTCTATCTGGTTGTTATTTAATGTAGTAGAGTCAAAATGAAGTAAAGGTTGATTTTTTTTAAAAATTATTAACAGTCCTCCAATTACTTTCCTCTTTTTGTGAAGAGAAGCTTCTCAAAGTGCCAGATTTTGATAATCTGATTAAAATGTTAATAATTTGTTAATTACATAGCAAATTTCAACATGCAAGTCTTTGTAAACTTGTCAACTTATTTTACAAGTAATCAGAAGTAATTTCTTTTAAATCACTTGAGAAAAATCAAGATTATTATAGGAACGCTTCCGTGGGAACTATCCACAAATACACTATAATCCTCTTACATAGCCAGCAGCTTACTGCTGCAGAATAGTCACTTAGGAGGAATTCAGCTGATTAAGAGATAGGTGTGTAAGTCTGAAGGAGCCTTAACCTAACTTTCAAAGGAAAATTACTGTCACTGACCTGAGGCAGAATGGATTGCCTTCTGACTTGAACATCTCTCTTACAACTGCTTAGAGAACTCTGCATGACAAACCTAATCTAAGTACTAGAATTTTAGATACACAAGCTCAGGTAAAAGGAAGCATATAACTAGATTTTGTTTATTTTAATCAAAGTACTTTTAAAACAAACAAAAAAAATTCTTCAGCTAAATGTCCTATATTTTATGAACTGCCTCTAGATTCTCTAGGCAAATCCTCCAGATTCTATATAAAAGTCCCTTCGCCAGCTAAGGTGAAATTAAAAACTTAAGTGGTCTGAAACCATTTACTCATGGGGTTTTCAGAAAGTGAAGATTTCAGAAGTAATGTAGTTGCCATATTTCAATTATACTAAATAATTTCTTGTGTTTGCACCTTTGTACAACTACAGCCCACTTACTCTTTTTCAAGTTTTATTCTTCATACTTGAAGTAAAAGACCTTTTTTCTATATTTTGTGTTATACAGTCATCCAGTGTTGATAACTAACTGCAATACAGGAACTGCAATGTTTTTTCCTGAACCATGGCAGCAAGTGAAGCCTCAGCCCTCAGAAGCACTGAGCAATTTCAACCATAAGAAGCCATCCTGGAGGAGCCATGTGAGTATTTCCCTGGGAATCACAGAATCACAGAAC
>NW_010163527.1:0-41530 GCF_000695765.1 Mesitornis unicolor | reverse complement strand
GGTGGCGCCGGGCCTTTTGCCGGCCCTGTGCTTCGGCGTGACCGCCATCGCTATTCGGTGGCTTCCCTTCTCTGACAGCCGCTGTGAAGTGGGGGTTGAATAAAAGGGTTGCGGTAGCGGAACTGCATCTTGCAGGCCTGAATCGTTTTCCCTTGCTGCGAGTTCTTATGCCGTTTGGACCTCTTTGTCTTAGTGATGGAGAATGAAGGTGAGAGGCGAAGCCGGCCTTTGTTGGCTGTAAGAGTTACGACGTCTGCATCTCAGGCCGATAATGTTGCTGCTGGGCTCCAAGATAGCTCAGACCCATTCAGATCTGTTCAGTTAGGATGCTGTTCCTCAGCAGAACTTTTGGAAGCAGAACATGTGTGACCAGAACTGTAGCAGTCCTAAAGGAATTGAAAATGAAACGTTACACACAACTAAAAGTTGAAGTTAATGCACCTCTTTTTTGTTTCTGTGAAATTACGGTGTTTATTGAATATGTGGTGTTACTTGACAATAGCATACCTCCTCAAGACAGTAATGCCAACTATTCTGCAGTCAAGGGTTTCATTATATGACTTAAAATGCGAGCTGTCTTTTTAAAGATGCACACTGCTGAAACATGGAATAGGTTTGCTCAAAGCCACCTACAGTGTCATGCTGTCATTCTGTTTTACCAATATAAATCAGACAGGTTCATTGACTTTATATCAAGTACTTTATAAAGTAGATCTAAAATACTTGAATTGGGTCGGAGAGACTGTACTAGTAAGCTATATCAGGTACTTGCTATTTTTATAGCTGACAGGATTCCATCACTTTATGAAGACATTTAATCTCCTTCACATTGAAAGTTATACAAGCAAACTGGTGTTTTGTTTGCTTTTGCCTTTTTTTTAGTTTAGTTCTGCAACAAAAAGTGCAAGGCAGAGGTGTGGCATTTTTCTGTGTAAAAATAGTTAAAGTATTTCTTTTTCACTTTGTGAAATACATTGAAGTGACATTTTATTTTTAATTATCATCCTTTTAAACAACTTTGTCCTGGTTAACTTTTCATAAGTGTGTATAGTAGAAGCTGTAGTTAAGACAGTATTGATATGCATTTGCCTTAAAAAGTCTACCCATCACCCATTAGGATCCATTCAGTACTGTATTCAGTATATTCATAAGGAAACTCTTGAATTGGTATGATATTTCTTAGCATACCATAATAAAGGCCTTTATAGACACAATATATAGCAGTGTGTCTAGGAAGTTGTGTCTTGGGTTTTTTTTGTTTTGGTTTTGTTTTTTCAGTCAGGGTTGTTGGAAAAATAATTGTCTTTACTGACATGGTAATACTGTAGATGTTTATTTTATGCAAGTAGTCTTAAAGTAATTTAAACAAAATTTTATTTATTTGAAGTAGACTAGGTTTCTACAGCTGTCTCAAGTATGGCCTTAGAGCTGATAGCTTTGCTGCTGGTGGCTTGCTTCCGTGTTTTTTTGTTATGTGTCTTGAAACAGTCTTGTTTCTTGAGATATTTTTCGTTAAGTGCTATGTGGCCTATTAGTCTCTTCAGGCAGTTGTTTTGTTAGTAGCCTACCGGCATATGCAGTCTTGTTTCTTCATTGAATAATATTCACAAACAATTTTGACTTTTTCACCTCCATTTTTCTTTGTAGGAAACAAATTCTGCTGGTTAGGATTTCCGTAACTATCTGTTAATTGATTTGTGCTTTTTTTTTTCCTTCCAGTTTGCCTGTTGCTTTTCTGAAATGATTTTTTTTAACATGTGAGCAAGGAGAAGAAAAGTGCTATTTTAAGTAGTTTTTGCTGCTCACCTGTCTTTTGTATCTCTTCTCTATGCTTTTACTGTTTTGTGCTTGTGTCTGTCTCCAGTTCTCATTTATTTATACTTCTGTGCATTAAGTTAATATACTTCTAGAGTATGTAGAACTAGAAACTGCTTATAATACTTAATTTAGTTTTGAATGTTTTCTGTTTCCCGTGTCCCCTTTGCACCTCATCTGTTCTGAGATTAATTTCCTACCTTCTTTGTGCTCTAGGCAATTGAAGTGTATTAATTTTTCCTCTTTCTAGATGGATTTTGGTACTAATTACAAAATATTTCTCTGTAAATTTTAGACATTTAGATGGCCCCTCACCTTTCTTGTAATGGTGTTCCTGTGACTCAGTCATATGAGAATTCCTTTTCATTCTCCGCCTAAATACCACACAAGTTACTTCGGTATCCTAGTATTAAGATCTATTAAGAAAACTGAAGACTGACTGTTGCTGATAGAACTCGGAGGACACCCTCAGACTGCCAACTTTTCATCACTATTTCAGGGATTTTTGCTGTTCCTAGACAGGTTTTCTATTTTTATAACAGAAGTACAAAGAAAATGTCCAGGCTGGTAGTACTTTATAAACATTTGTTCAATAACACTCAACCTTCTGATATGTTTTATACAAATGCTTTGTGATCCATACTTGTAAGGGATAGGTAACAAGGTGGTATTGAAGTGCCACAGCCAAACACATTGAAACTATAATTAGAAGAGGCAAAGGGAAGAAAAGAAGTTTGGTTAATTTGGCCCTTTGTATATGGAAGGGCACATAGATACTATCACAAAAAATGAAATATCTCCATTATGAAAGTGGGCATGAATTTTAGAATAAAGGGAAAAAAACCCACAAAACCCAAACAACAAAATCTCTGCCTAGAGATGTCCAAAAACAAATTGTATTTTTTTTTTTAGATCCTAAATTCTTAGAATCTGCTTTGGGTTTTTAGAAATCATGGACCTAGTTATACACAAACTTTAGTGTCAGTTTTGTGGCAAAGTTCTTCCAATACTGGCGTTATAAAAGCAAGTCATGGGCTTTATTTGTACTTGGTAGTGTTGGTGCTAATAGAAATATCATGGTGTAATTGATCTAGCAACTAATGAAATTCACAGTGGAATTTTAAAATTACCTGTCACGTGTACATTTGTATAGTACTTTTGCTCAGTCTTCAATTAATGCTATTTTGGGACTTTACATGGGGAGGTGTAGTTTACAATATTTAGCATAGACTGTTCTGTGGGGTGTTTCCATCTGAAAGAGTTACTTTGTTAGCCTCTGTGATTGGCTGACAGATAAGCATTACTTTTTTTTTCTTTTGCTGTTTGGAATAAGTATCATGTTTGATACTTCAACATTAAACCAATTGTTGTTGCGAAGGAGGAAGGTTTCTTGATCTGAGATAACAGATAGCATGAGCATTTGAATATGTGTAACTGTGTATTCTGTTAGCCTAAACAGTTAGAATGGCAATTTGCCTGTTAAGAAGTTGACAGCAGTGGGAAGCTAACGTATGATCCTGGCTACTGGGATGAGGAGAAGAATCCAGTGAGTGTAGCGTCAAAGCATCTGGTTTGAGAGAGACTGGCATTGTGGTCTTAAACTTCAGGTACTGTACAGAGCAATCCCCCCTACAGGGGAACAGAAATTTAAGCCACTTCAGCTCATTCAGTTTATTCAATGCATCCTACATTGTGTTAGCAAAAAGCCAGCTTGGGTGAAGGAAACTCCATCTTTTACTAAAGCAACCAGAAAAACCCCATGCCAAGCTCAACTTGGGAATGTCTTCTTCCCTCCTTTCCTGTGTGGTTGGGTTTTTTTTTTTTTAATTTTCTTTTCTTTTCATGATCCAGAGTTCTTTCCTGGGATTTCAAGCAGATGGAAAAAAACATTAGTTTCTACATTTGTAAAAGGGGATGTAGCTAGAGCATAGTTCAGTGGCTGGGGAGAGTTTGATTTTTCTCCCGAATGTTTTGCAAACTGCTTTGTTTGTTTTGTGTTTGTTTTAATACCTGACATTCACTGTATCTGGCTTTGGGTGTAACTGTTTGCCTTTTTGCCCTCCCTTCTTCCTGTCAAATCATGCTCTGTCTGTTCTGGTGTCTGTTTCAGACAAGCAGCAAAGTGAGGCTGACGTTAATTAGATGTTTATATTTACCAGACATAATGTAAGTTTTGCTGCTAAAGTTATCTATTGCAAACAACATTTGATGTGCTGTTTCTTTTCTCTGATGGTCCCTCTTGGTTTCTGAACAGCTATACTTTTTAGGTCCTGAAGCCTTCTGTGATTGGAAGGATGGCATTTTCTGTGTGTCTATGTGCAGACTTTGTATGAATTAAAATAAAATTATAGGTCTGTTAACAGAGATTTCTTTATCCTGCCTTTAATCTCTACAGATTTTTTAATATGAAAGCAATATTAAGAATCTTTTAAATGGAGACACCAATTTTATTGTTTGCAAACACACAGTTATTTTGAAAGAGTGGAGAAAATACACAACTGTAGAAGGATGTAAATTAAGTAGTTTTATTTCCACCTCTCCCCCCAATTTTGTATGCTTGCTGCTAGGGTCCTGTTCATCTTGTGATTGACAATTGTTTTTCTTGGGAAACTTGTATTTTAACTAGAATGGATGGATCTTGGATCTTGGTTCTTGTCCACAGGGGACAGTGCAAAGGAAACATACTTTAAGGAGGATGAAGAGGAAGAGTGAGTAAAGCAGAAAGCCTTGGTGAATGTGTTTCAGACTCTGGGGAGAAAACAGCTACGTAGTTCTTGAAAAAGACTTCTTCATACAACAGCTAGAAGGTTGACTGGCCTCTTTAAAAAATAATTAAAAATAAATCTGTTGTTTAGGACTTTTTAAATTTCAATATACCAATTGCCTTTGTTTTGATTCCTTACTACTTGTACATAAGCTGTCTTTTGTGGAGGGAGTTCCTGTGGCTTCCAGTTTCTTCCTGACTGATTCAGGAAAGCTCTCTATTCAAATGAATAGGGAATAGCCTGCAGGAACAAGTAGTGTAATCTGGACAAGATCTTTCACAGAGAAAATGTATTTTGCATCAGCCAAGCCGTGCATTATGCTGGGTTTATTGCTTTCTCAAGTTGAGATCAGCCTGTTAGCTCTTCTGCATCTTTCTAGAAGTATAATTTTGTTTCAAAGAACGTCTTACAATAAGTTATCGGGCCTGCTTATAACTTCAGAATTCTCTTCTGATTAGTAAATACATTTTTAAGTTTGTTGGCTGTTTAGGACCAGTGTAGCTTGGAGTGTCCCTACTTCACATAGGAAAATCCTGCCACAATAGCTATTCCAATCAAAGCAGTTTCCTTGAGGAGCTGCTCTGGAATTGCATGTCTGCTGACCTTTTGTTTCAGGATAATTAATGTTTTCAAAACAAGGAAAGAAAAAAAAATCTTGCTGCTCCTTAATTATAGTATGCTGAACTCTTCCATGATAGCTACTATAGCGCGCTTCTTTTCAAAGTACCTATCCAGGTAATATTCCTATGGATGAGACCTCAGCAAAAATGCATTAGCTCATATTTTCCAATAATAGAATTAAAATTTAGCTTAGTTCTTTCCAATTTTTTTCATACTTGATCAGATAATAAAAAAATTATCAGTTTTATCCTATCAAAAGTGATGAACAAACTTTACATCTCTTTCAACCAATTTTCTTGTTGGCAGTTCTCCAGTGGTTTATTGGACTTTATATGGGACTGTTTCCTTATAAAGGTTTTTTCCACGGACGATTTGTTTTACATTGGCTCCACAAAGTGATCATGAAGTCTAGAGATAGACAGAAGGAAGGCAGCAGATTCTTGTAAGATGACTTGAAATTAGTTTTAGCTGATACAATCTGAGCAAATGACTGTAAAAAATCACATAGTTCTTGTGCATCAGAGAGACTCCAGGTGTGTCCTATGTTTATTCCCCTCTTGCTGCATGGATTTTGTAAGAATAAGAGCAGACTTTGGTTTATTTACTGGGCTAATTGGTGGAATCCAGTGAGTTACAAGAAAGTGAAACTCAAGAAACCTGGCAAGCCTTTAAGGACAATGTCATTGGAGCACAAAGCTGTAGTCCATACAGATGCACAGGAAAACGAGTAGATGCATAAGGAGAGCAGTGTGGAGGGAACTTATCGCTGAGCATCAATGCAGAAGACTCATGCAGGAGGTAGATGTGGGGACAAGCTTGCTGAAGGATATAAAGACTCCCTACATATGCAGAGATGGTATTAAGGAAAGCCAACATTCCTCTAGAGTTGAAACTGGCAGGGGACATCAAAGGCAACAAGATTTTCTAGCACTGATGCAGTGCTAGAATTGAAGCAGTTAAAGAATTAAGAAAAGAAATGAGGGAAATACAGGCTTGCTGCTGACTGTGGCAGTGAATTTAGCAACATTGAATATGGAGGGTGAGGCAGTGAGTGCTTTATTTGACGTGGTCTTTAGCAGCAGAGTCTTCTAAGCCTTTGTACCTATAGATGGGACTCAGAGTGGAAGGTAACTGTCGGTAGTGGAAGAGGATTGGGTCAGAGTTCTCTTTTGGATGTGGAGAAGGCACCTTTGCACACTGTTGGGTGTAAGGGGGAAGTCTTCCATAATTAGGAATGCTAGTGAGGGCTTGGAAGTAAAATAAGAATGCAAGTGAAGTGTTTGGGATGAACATGAATGGTTGCTCATAGTGTTAATTCAAAATTTTCAGTATAGAATCTCTTCCATTTGGCTTGTCAACAACCCTGAAGTGTTTCTGAAAGTAACATTTTCTGCTGTTAAAGTAGCTTGATTATGAAGTCATGCACTGTTTTCTGCTGCTTTTGAATTCCTGAAAAATGTGGTTAATAATACAGCAAGTAGTGAACCAAATTTTCTCATACGAATTAATGTAATGGATGGGAATGAATGTGTTTTCCTCTAGATATCACAGTTTATAGGTATTTTGAATTACGTTCAGGTATGAGTCCAGAGGAAAACCTGACTGATCTGCCACAGAAGGTTAGAATTTGTTAATGCTGCTCTGGACTTGTCATGAAATGAGTTTATACATTTCAGTCTCTGCTTAAAATCATGACGAGCATCCCGATGAGATGACAAAGCAAGTGTCATGCTTCTGAAGTCTTATTCCTAGAAATTGTATGGTACCTTTGGTCATCAGTATTTGTCTCTGTCTACCTGTGCTGTATGAAGGACTGACTGAACTGAATTTGTATCCGTCACTTGCCCCGTATCCGTCACTTGCCCCGTATCCGTCACTTGCCCCGTATCCGTCACTTGCCCCCTGCCACACCCAGCAGAAAAAGATCAGCTTTGTGTTTACTGCTTTCCTTACAATGTTCCCAGACAGTTCTTGGTAATGGATGTGTATGAGACCCAGATTAAGGAATGCGTCATTGGATATTATATTATGTTCCAAGAACAGATTGCTTTAATAAAGCAATGTAATGCAATTTGAAATGAATTTCCTGATGTGTGCAGTACTGTAGTATCTCATCTAATGTATGACTTTACATTTGCAAAGGATCCAGAATGTTCCTTCTACGTACAGAAATAGCTTACACAGGAAGTGGTGTAGAACATAGTGTTTTAGTTCCATACGTAGTTTGGTGTGTGCCCATCTCGACTTCTTGCGATACCACCCCTCTGAAAGACCCAACAGTGAGCAGTAGTGTGCAGCAACTTGTCCCATGGATTTTGGTTTGTTGTCTTGATGAGGTTTTTGGTGAGGACTTCAGCTGTTTATTACTGTCCCTTCTCTACTTGGATTGTATGTTTAGGAGAAGCCACTTCGTCAAAGTCTCATCTCCAGCCCTTTGAGACTGATGATTCTAGCTGTGTGTAAGAGATCTTACTCAAGAGATGGTAAAAATATTTGAAAAGCTGGTGGCTTTGGGTTTTTTTTCCCCCATGCAGCTGATGAACCTTTATCATATCTCATCTCTTTGAGCAGGCATTTCACTTGTTTTAAATTATTACGTTTGTTAAGAAGTGGTTTGTTGTTTGTCACTCTGAAATGGATGTTTTTTCACATTCTGTAATACCAGTAATTCTTCAGAAGTGTGCTATGACAGAGCTCGCTCAGGGAGGCTTCCATAGCTAGTTTGTGCTTTGGCCAGATTGTTTTTCAGTTACTCTTTGGTAAGATTTCAGTGTCCAATGTCCTGTTAGAAGCTCCTTGCATGAGAGGTGCGCAGAGTTGATTGGAGAAAGTCAGTTGAAGAAGAAATTATTAATTACTTTCTAGGGAAACGTCTTTAGAAGCAAAAAAAATCTTAGTAAGGCTATCTTTCTATTTTCTGTGATCCTGTCCTTCTCCCTACACTTTCTAGACAGTTGATCTCACTGCTGTCAATTTTGACTTAGTTTTTCTTTGAAAAATATACACAATCTGCTTTGGTTTGTTATTCACCCAATGAGACAAATTACATTGTTAATAAAACAGCATTTTTCTGTGCCATAAAGCATAGTTACACAGTAAAGTGTTAGAATTAAAAAAGACTTTAATTTGGTGTTTTTGTTCAAGCTTTCTAGGGGTTTGGTCTTGTATTTCAATATTTATTTTGTGCTTCTCTGTAGAAATCCTATTTTAATAGTTTGTAATGCTCTCATGTTCCTGTTCAAGACAGGTTCCTGTCTTCTCTTACTGCACCAGTAGAAATGTGCTGCCTGATAGTGCTGTGTTGCTTGATCTCTGCTGATCTATTTCTCATTTTTAGAAGTCACTGAAGATGTCACTATAGTGTATGATATTTTAAATATATTCCATGCTGCTTTTATTTCATTTTACGTTAGGTTATATACTCATTTTATTATTTACTCGAAGTCTCAAACCTGTTCTTTCAGAACTGGTAAGCTGAATGCAGGTTGTGTAACAGTAATGCATATGCTAGCTGTCAGAAGCATCTGGGTTTTTTGTGTTTTGTTTGTTTGTTTTTAAGATAATTGTTTGGTAGTAGCATTAACAGAAACATTTCCTAGCTGGCGGCAATGATTGTCAGAGCAGGTTTTCTCATGGCAAGGCTGTGTTGACTTTGCAGCTGCAGAAGAATTTAATACAGTTCTATTAAAAAGACAATATTACTGGTCAGTTACAAACTATTGTGTTGACCTATCTGGGTTTATTGTTTGTGTTTAGTTTCGACATGATAGTAGTCTTGAATTACTCCTAAAACCCATGTGTTCACAGCTGCTTATTGGACTGTGTAGCCCAATTCTGCGTTTTATACGAAAGTGCTACAGGAGAACACTTTAAATGTAGACACTCAAAGCAAATTTGTGATTTCACAGTCTTTGAGTATTTCACAACTTCTTACCGTTTGTTATTACGTATACAGATATTTGCAGTCAATTCATTGTAAATATATATAAATATATATGCACACACACAGTGGGAAACACACTATAAAACAATGTTTGTATATTCAGAGTATAAAACAACATCTGCACTTACGAAGCTGGTGTAATACATTATACAAAGAAACCCTAAACTGACAGCAATATAAGATTGCAATATCTTCATGTACTCTAGTGTATGTAGTTAATAGCTTTTTTATAATGCTCCTGGACTAGCCATGTTAATACTAACAGAAGTTTGAATTCCTTAGTCTACAGAGTGAAGTGTTACTGCAAGATGTTAGAAAATTATATAGTAGGTGATGTAGAATTTCCTTCTGAGCATTATAAAGAAAAATATTTTTTTATTTTCCAGAAATGTTTCTGGAGAGATTAATATTTGGGGTGAAAAATGTTAAACAGGATATTAACTTTTCTGAAATGTATTGTTTAATTTAGCCTTAAGAGATAGAAAATACTTCTATCTACATGGCTTTTAAGTGTCCTAGCAGGTTTAAATGGCTACTGGTTTACAGCAGACTTGTCCTTTAGTGTCTATGCAGTGTGATACCACTCTGTTAGATGCAGAGTCCATTGGATGCACCTTTGGACACTGTATAGCAGAGGAAAGAACAGAGCACTGTTTGTGGGAGTGATGAAAGCAAGATAAAACTAAAATACTATAGCACTTTGATGTTTAAGAAAATAATGTAGCTGTATTCCAATTTTCAGAGCAGTGGAAAGAGTTCTGTGTTGGAAAGTCTTGTGGGGAGGGATCTGCTCCCACGAGGTACTGGAGTTGTCACCCGGAGACCCCTTATTCTGCAGCTGGTCCATGTTTCCCCAGATGGTCGGAAAACAGCTGCAGATGAAAATGGTAAGTGTGATCCAAGAGTGTGTTTTGCCTAGTAGGAAAAAGACTTCTAATCTTTCTTGTTCATTTGACAGAAAATAAGTAGTTGTAATGTTAAATCTCAAGTGTGCTTTTTTAAATTTATTTGGAAGAAAACACAGCTGTTGTCACATCTGTTCTGTCCATTTAACAAATGACATTAATTCAAAAGCTTTTGGATATTAAAAATCTTTAATGTTTTAAGTTTTCCTGTTTGTTCTTAGGAAACACTTTCGAGAAGAGCAGGCCAAAGAAACCAGTTTAGTTATGATAATGATTGTCTAGAGTGTAGAGAACATGATTTTCTTGTGTGTGTTTTTCTTCCTCTCCTCTTTTGCTGTGTAAATAAGATCTTTCCTCGATTGATTAGTATGTGACCTTTTAGGAAGAGGTCAGGAAATAGGTAAGCTCTGGACAATGGAAGAAGGAGAAATGAAAACAAATGTGTAGTAGATGCAAACAGGATTTAATGGACATATTCTGTATCTTGCAGATGCTAGCTTACTGGACTGCTCTGAGAGATTCCAAGCACATTGAGAACAACACTTTAAATGTTCTGAAGCTGTCTAGTTTGAAGCTTGTGTCTTCTGTGATGCTTCTATATTATTCTTCAGCAGAACAAGAGAGTAATCTCAGTTGTCCATTGGGACTTTGAACACTTGTTCTATATTAACTAGTGCTTTATCTTATGAAAAAGCAACAGGGGCATATCCACCTTCTGATCGTAAGATAAATTGTATTAGCTTTTCGATTTGGATAGTAACTGTACACAGGCTTTTGATAACATCATAAGTTTGGGGCTATAATTATTAATTCTCAAGTGTTCAAGTTGTTTGGAATTTATTTCTAGCAATAGTAAGTCAAGGTATCATAAAGTCTTTACAGTATTTCTTTTCATGTGGTATTTATAGCCTTTGGTTGCTGAAGAACAGTTACTAATATTGAGCAGTTTGAAAGGTTTAAGTTCCAGTTTTCATTAGTGCTGCAAGCAGAGAACACAGTTCCAGTTCATAACAATTAAGAACTTTTAACGTGCAGTACATAATTTACAATTAAAGTTGTGCTAGATTGTGAGAGATTGTAGAACAATTCAGGTTGAAAATTATCTCAGGAGGTCTGTAGTCCAACCTTCTCCTCAAAAAAGGGCCAACTGTGAACTCAAGGCCAGGTTGCTCAAGGCTTTATCCACCTGGGTCTTGATATCTTCCAGGGACGGAAAATTCAGAGAATCTCTGGGCAACCTTTTAGAAACGGCACATTTGATCTCTTTAAATATAGCTTTATGTTACTTGCTTTGTGCAGTGTATAATTTCTAGTACTTTTCAGAATGCTTTGATTCAGAGTTGTAGGATAAAATATGATTTAGTTCTGCTCTGTAACATTACAGGTGTAAAAGATTATTTTGTAATTAAGAGTATTCTTAGTCAAGGCAGAGCCTTTCTGTCGTAGGTTGCATTTGATCTGGGGATTCAGTTTTTAAATTTAAATTGGGATAATGATATTACTGCATAAGGATGTTGGGCTAAATTAATATTTATAAGGCTCATTTAGATATTTGGGGAAAAAAATCAATGTGTGAGACATACATGTTATATCTTCTTGATGTTCCTTTGAGAGAAATGTGGGCTTGTTTGGTAAGAACAGACAGACCTTTATGGCTTACCAGTGGTGTTTGAAATGCTTCTCTTTCCAAAAATCAGAAAAATCACAGTCTAAATGGACTTCACACTAATGCAGATTACTGTATGTACAGATTGTGGTGTTACGTCTGAGAAGATGAGATCAAGTAGCTTGGAAAGAAAAAAGATGGCAGCCTCTTGCCCTGGCTATGCTGTCTGACTTTGTAGTAAGTCATTATACTACTACAGGTCATATTTTTGTTTGAGTTGGATGTTGAGGTAGGGTTGTGTTTGTGTTCAGGATTTCCTGAAAGGAAATCTGTCCATAGTCTTGCAGCAAAGGGTTTTCTCCAGACGAGGGGTTTCTTCTTTACAAATTGAATATTGAGGAAGAAAATATCAGTCTTGGGATGCTGCTTTCTGAATGTGCTGGTAATGAACTCTGTGTGTGCACAGATATTTTTATCTAACTGCCTCGTTGTCTTGTGATTTCTGTTTTGTGATTTGGTTCTTATAAGCTTGAATTTTTCCTCCATCTGGGTGTAACAAGCTTCCGTGTTTTTAACGCAAAGCACTTTGGATTGCAGTGATACTCGATTAAGCATGGACAATTGCCTTGTCTTTGACTTTGAAGGAGAAAACTGTCTCTCTATTAGCTTCACTTTGATATCATCTGGTGTGTGTGAGCTGCCAGAGAATATCAGTTCATATC
This sequence comes from Mesitornis unicolor, assembly GCF_000695765.1. Lineage (NCBI taxonomy): Eukaryota > Metazoa > Chordata > Aves > Mesitornithiformes > Mesitornithidae > Mesitornis > Mesitornis unicolor. The sequence continues at coordinate 29,153 of NW_010163527.1, read as the reverse complement.
AATTTAGGTGTTTGGTTTGGTTTGGTGTGGTTTTTTTGGTCTTTGTTGTTTTTAAATTTTATTATTTGATTCTTGGGAAGCACGTTGGGAAAGATTTTAGAGAGAGTTGCAGCCAGATGTTTGAACTAACCTCTGATTTTTCTAACCTGTGACATTAAAGAACAACTCTGCTGTTCCTCGAAGTCACCAATGGGCTATGGTTTGGACCACCATTGTACGGTGGTCACTGCAATAGATCAAAGTAGTCAGAAAATAGCAGAGAGATGAATTTTCCATTAAACGTGAAGAAATGTTGTGTTTTCATAACATGATATTTCAAACTGATACATATATTCTACAGAGATGTGTGTGGTGTGGTGTGAAGGAAATGCTCTCATGCTTTTGCTGTTTATTGTTAGCCTCTAGTGATTCAGCATATATGGTGTGTTTGATGTGGTGATGCCACACTGTGATGTTCTCTTATCAAATTGCAAAAGAAGCAGTGTTTACGAGAGAACTGGGCCTGGTCTTGTGAATTATTAAATTGGTCTTGTAGCTAAGACCTATTCTGGTGGATTATCCATTTGTTAGGAAATGGAAAAGAGGAGGAAACACATGAATGGTCAATTAGTAAATGTTTATAGGGTCTTTTCTTTTTTCATCTAAGGTAGGAAGCTGAACATTGTTCAAATTCTGAACAGATAAAATTGAGAGGTACACAAGAACAATACAGACCTGTTGCTTGCTAATTCAACACTGTTTTAGCAGCTTTTCGCTCTCTAGTTCAAACAGGAATCCCTTACCCCTAGCTCCAAAACAGTGTAGACCACTTCATTGTACTTAGCTTCATAGAAGCACAAGAGAAAAAGAGCTCTCACTCAAAAGCGCTTGCCATCTAGTCAGCATCAAGGATGAAAAAATAGTATAACATACAGAATAGGTTGGAAGAAGTGCACATGTTTTTTCACAAGTTGGGTTTCTTTTTATTTGGAGAGAATGAGAGAGAGCTAGGAAAGGATGAGGTTAGGGGAAAAACAGTTCAGATGGGAGTCTGCTGGGTCCATGAGCTGTGAAGCTATGGGAACTAGAAAGCTAGGAAAACAGGTAAGATTCTTCATGCTTTGCTGATTTTTGTCCTTTTAGTATTTGGGAAGTTGTTGTTGCTGTGCTGCAAGAAATCCTCTGGTGATAGCCTTTTATGCCTCTGAACAGCTTCCCTGTGCTCCCATTGTGTGAGAACACTTCTACTGCTTTAGCAAGGGAGAAGAGATACATGAGTAACTGAAGTCAGCATTGTACTTGTGTTTGAGCTTCCTAAAGGAGCATTGCAATATAGGAGATAAGAAGTAACAATTTTGTGGTGGGAAGTCCTGAGAAAAATACTTTAATCATGTCTAGTTTTCCAGTATATTAAAGTTTTCAGGTCTCACTCCATGATCTGAAATGCCAGAAAAGCAAGTGGGCTGTTGCTTTAATCAGATTTTTTTTTTGAAAGGCAGGATCTGTTTGTCCTTAATAGCATCTGTTTTAATAATTTCTTCTAATCTTTTCTAATAATTTTATAATGACCAAAATGTTTCTGCACACAGGTGATTAATTCACCTAAAAGTTTTGCCTTCCAGAAGGCAAAAGCTTCCAGAAAGTAATATAACCAAGGGAAGACTAATTTACCACTGAAACTAGTGATAAAAAGATGTTGTACATGTAAACCAGAAAAGCTTAAAAAATTTTCAGTCTGCTTTGATCTGTAGATGTCAACAAGTTAAAATGCAATGCCTCTGACTAGAATACATCTCTTTTACATGTATTCATAAAGTTAATAGATTGTACTAAACCAGAACACTTCTTTTTACATAGAACTAAGCCTAGTACCTACCTGCAAATTCCTGTGCCACCATAAAACCACTAATTTAAGACTAAAACAGTGTCTCCTTGGAGGACATTATCTCCCTAGGAGGGACTTAACAGGAGAGTGCCTGTACTGGTCTTTAAAGTGTAATGGTGGCAGTATCTTGCTATATCTTTTTCTTCCTGGCTTTATGCCTGTCTTTACTTTCTTAGATTCAATTTTTAAGAGGAGATGAGGGGATGCAATCTTGAAGATACTCTAGTTTCCTGTATGTGCATTTTAATTTGTTTCCTCTGAACTGTAAATAAACGGGTCTTGTTTAATAACCTGGAATTTATGAGGCCTTTCACTTTGCACTTATTTTGGAGACAGGTATGTAATTTTACCTGTTTACCAACCAAGACAAACAAAATCTGCCTCCTAACAATGGTTTCTCCGTAGCTCACGTCCCGTCAGGACAGTAAGGATAAGAGTAGTTTGTTTTTTATTTTTTCTTTTTTTCTTAATGGATCCAGTCCATCTAGATGAGGGCATTTCCATTGATGATAAACCTTTGACTTACCCACCTGAGCAAGTAATTAAAATAACATTCCATACTGATGAATTGATTGTTGCTGTGCTACTTGCATTTTGTACCAAAAATGTCTTTACCAGTTTGCTTTGATTCTTGCACTTTCATCATGCTGTACTGGCATCACATAAAGAAAATAGAGTTGTAAATTAAAAGTTGAGAAGGGTGGTAGCAAAAGTTGTCTCTTCTTAAATCTGTCTCCAAACTGCTGTAATTGGTTTTGCTAACTGAGCATTAGAAAGATTGATGTAATCCTCAGATTTCTTATATACAGTAATGTTACTTAAAGTGACATTAAAAATGTTTCCTTACTCGTTCTTGCCATGAGAAACACATTTCACCAAAGAAGCTCAGCTTTGCGGAATCTAACGGTGCTGTTTTCTGTGCTCAGATAAACATATTGTGAGCTGTTGGAATTAGATGAACAGCGATAATAAAATCATCATCAAGTAACCTTTGTTGTATAGAATAGCTGATTAATATGCATCATTTATCAGTGTTTAGTTAAGATCTTATTTCTGTGCATATTGTTAATATGTGTAACGTTCTCATTAGTAGTAGAATAGCATGCACATCTGTCTGCATGCACTTGTGATCTTTGTAATACAGTCTGGTACTGAAAGTTAATAAAATGCTATATTAAATATGATTAAAAATTTTAAACGTCACTCAATGCTGTTTCTCTTTAAATGCAGACCCTGCTACATGGAAAAACCCAAGACACCTTTCTAAAGGTTGCCTTTATCCACTTGCTCTTTCTCCCTACGCATAAAGTGCATGCTTATATACACTAAGCACATACATTTCATGCCACTTTATTGTTGATTACACTTTTACTTTTACACTTCGGCTAGTGTGTTGGTTTATTATTTTTTTGAGTTTTGTGATCTGGTTGATTTTTAGTTTTCTGACCTTATTGCATAAAAATGAGATTAATTTTTGCTTTTCTTCTGTGCCGTTGCTGCTTCATAGAATTTCCTGCACTTTTAATTCCCAAATCCTTTAAAAAAAAAATCTATTGATCAGTAGCTTGAAATTCAACTTGAGTGGAAAAATGTTTTGAAAGTTGACTTGATTGTAGGTAAGCAGTGCATTTGCCAAATGGCCAGATTTCTTGTAGACTATTCTTCTAGAGCAGTTTGTTATATTGGGGAGCAGAGGGGAAATGACCACAAACTAAAAATTTGAACTAACGCTTGGAAACCTCATTGTGGAAGTATGAGTACCTCGCAGTGTGACTCAAATTTCCTGTGTTATGAAACGGAAACTGACAAAACCCATTTTGCTGTTTCTGGGACTGCTCTTGAATAGCCTCAGGTAATTCCAGACATCAGTGGTGATTGACAAGAGTTAGGATGTTTGGTCCTTGACAGATTTGGGAAGAGACATTTTCTCTTAAGACTTCACTGTTATGCAGATTTCTTACATAATTTCTGCTTGCTTGGTTTTGGTTCTACAGGTTTTTCTAACTTTTTCTTTCAGCTGTAATTTGATCTCACTTGCATGGTAAAAAAACCCGATGCTAAAAGCTGGTAATTTTTCAGGTTTTTTTAAGTTACTGCTAATAATTCTTTTGTTTTCTGTTACAAGCTGATACTTAATGGACTGTACCAAATGGTAGGATAGCTGATTGGCTGAGTCACAATTAAGAAGGTGGACCTTGTGTAAGAGAGACAAATTAAAAGAGTAATGAGATGAAATGTTTAAATAAGCCAAATCGTAAACAGAATCATAAATGTATCTGTACTGAGCTATTTAATACCTAACAGAAGAAATCAGAATAATTTTTCTCTTGCTGCTTGGGAAAAAAAGAAAAAAAATCACATTGTAGTTTTCAACTAGCAGGTTCTTGGAAAAATGTCATTGAAACATCTGCTTCCTCTTCCTCATGTACCAATTCTTTGTTTTCAGAGATAGATGCTGAAGAATGGGGTAAATTTCTTCACACCAAAAATAAGGTACGTTTAATTAGATGGAGTAACAGTGTCATAAATATCCTATCTTATATATATGTGTGTGTGTGTGTGTGTGTGTGTGTGTGTGTGTGTGTATGTGTATATATATATATTTACACACACACTTAATTCTATATCTCTTCCCTTGACTTTCCCAAAAAGGAGATTATTCTACCTGCTATACTATATGCTAGAGTACTGAGGATTTTCTGTTTTGCTTTTTATGAATAGAAGACTTCTGGAAGTATTCTTTTAAACTCAAGACAAGTTTATCAATGGTTGTCTGTTGTGTGGGTCACTGATTCTGCTGAGTTATTTGTCTTAATACTTTTTGTGTTATGTTGTTGATTTTTCTTTGTCCATTGGCGAAATTAGAATGGAAATTGCAAAGACAAGGCAATATATAATTGGAAGTATATAATCAGAAGTCTGAAGAACTGGCTACTTCAGAGATTTATTAGAAAGCTATGAAGAGGAAGGAAGAGCCTAATGCTTATCAGGGGGGAGAAGCAGAAACTTAGATGACTTCAATAAGAGAGTCAAAGCTTAATTCTTTGCTTGAAGGCAGTCATCTGTTTTGTTGACAGACTTACTCAAGTGTTTATTACTTTAAACTGATTTCCTCACCTTCTAGACAGTGCTAGAAATTGAAGTAAATCTAGAGAGGAGTGCAGAGGGAACCTGTGCAAGGGTAGCTCTGTGCTATTAGTTATTTTGGATTTACTGAAGGAGAATAGATTTGACAAGAGCGCAAAAAATTTGAAATAAAACTGTTCTTGTTCTTTGTCCTCTTTGAGATGAGAAGGGGTTCAGGCTATGTGCTCCTTATTAACTTCAAAGGATTGCAAGTTGAGTAGAAATGGAATTAAAAATTTTAAATTCTCCTCATGTGAACACTATTTTATACCTTGCGTGTCATTGAGGGGGTAGTAAGTGCTAATAGCTGCCACCTCACAGTATTAATCAACAGACTAAATACCAAGATTCCAATTTCTTTGAATTTTAGCACTGATGATTGCTGCTAGCATTAGCTTAAGGGCTAATAGTAAGTAATTTTTACTTTTTCTCACCTTCCGTATACTTAGTTACAGAGTTTTTCACCATCTCTTGGAGAAGAGAGTGTTATTTTGCTCTTAAGTCTATGCTGTCTTTGATTTTTAAACAGTTTTTTTTCATCTGTACTTCAGATCTATACAGATTTTGATGAAATTCGTCAGGAAATAGAAAATGAAACCGAGAGGATTTCAGGAAATAATAAGGTAAATGTTGCACTGTTTATCTTTGTCTTGCTATAGATTCTCTTGCTGCTTTAACCTTTCTTAAATAGTTTTGGCAGCTAGAATTGAAAAACATTGAACTATTCTGATGAACACAGTAATGCTGTTTGCTATCTTGAGATTTTTTTTACTATGTTTGTGAGAAGTGACTTCAGCTAAAACGAAATGCAGAGAATTGCTGTTGCTTTACTTCAAAGCTTCTGTAATAATGGTGCAAAAAATAAACTTCGAGTTAAACTCACATCCATTTCTCCATATACATGGCTTTACGTGTAATCATAAAATCAAATATTCTATTCTTGCACATCTGTGTAGTTACTGAAATATTAGAACTTTTATGCATTATATTAAGGGAGAAAACAGGGCAGCTTCCAAAGAGAAGGAAATTGATTGACAGATGTGTCTAACTTTTTATTTTCCTTACCAAGTAGATGCAAGGTATATGATGGAAGAACATTTTTTCTAGTTTGGAACTACAGCTTTTGTCTTTCTAGAGGATGCATTAAAATAATCCAGTACAGTGATTAATTTTTATTATTAATATATTTCTAGGGTATCAGTCCTGAACCTATTCACCTTAAGATTTTTTCATCTAATGTTGTAAATCTGACTCTTGTGGACTTACCCGGAATGACAAAGGTAAGATGCAGAATACTTCTCTTCTGACTTACTGGTAACAGTGTGTCTTGAAACAAGGAATGTGTGTTCACTCTCTGCCATTATTCTGTATTGTTAGCTAAATAGGTTTCCTCAGGTGAAGTAGTTGATTATATAAATTTGAGATGTCGCCATCTTCTCATGTAAGATTTGGGTTTCTGGTGCTCTTCACTGTTGTGAGAGCTAAACTTGTTTTAAGTTCTGCCTCTTTCTGTATACTGCTGAGGGATTGGAAGTGTGCAGGCTGCATGTTCCTCTTAATAGAAGAGGTAGCACTTGAAGTTTCAAAGTTATACCTGCAGATAGATGGGTAGTTGACAAATTTGAAAATGTTCTCCCTATTTTTTTTCCAGAAGTTGCTATGCGTATTTTCCAAATAAGTTGTATATAGTGAGGATGCACTAGTACAAATAGTCAGGTTCCGTTTATTTAGGACTTGAATTTTATATTTAAATTTTATATTTATTCTATACTGAATAATTTTCTGTGGCACAAAGATGACAAGATGTCTTTTTTTCCCTGCCTGTGCACATATATACACCCCACTCTGCCAGTTGTGCAGGTGATTCTTGGTTGCCAAGTCTTCTTGACAACAAAATCACATAATTTGAATTGATTCTTATTTCTAGACGAGTGTTTTTGACTTTTATATCTTTCAAGATCTTCCTTTTCTTTCCTATTTGTGAAGGTGGAAAGAAAGGGCTGGAAAACTGTGTCTTATACTGTGGTATAGGGTATGAACTTTCAATGAGTGGTCTCACACAGGCATAAATATACAATTTGGAACAGTTCTTTGTTTTTTCTCTAGGTGCCTGTTGGTGATCAGCCTAAGGACATTGAACTTCAAATAAGAGAGTTAATCCTTCAATTCATCAGCAACCCAAATTCAATTATTCTGGCAGTCACAGCTGCTAACACAGACATGGCCACTTCAGAAGCACTTAAAATTGCACGGGAGGTGGATCCAGATGGTAAGCAGCAAGAAAAACAGAATCCTGTAATTCTACTTCTTTTAAAATTAATTCATAAAATAAAACTGAAGATGCTTGGGCAAAAAGTAGTAAGAAAAACAAATGTTACTGCATTTTCTAGAAAATATAATTATTATATTTGCTTCCTTTTTTTTTGCTTCCTTTTTTTTTTATTATATTGACTTCCTGCTGCAGTCTCTGCAACTCAGAGAATGCTGTGATGAATTAATGTCTAACAGATACCTGGTTTACCAACAGGCCAGATAACTATTTTAGTAGTCACGAGAGCCACTTCTGTTTCCAGAGCAGCAAAATGGCATTACAGAATGTTGGGCATTCTGAGATTTTTAGTAGTTTACAGTAGTCTATTAGGATGATCTAATGCGTTATTGTCCAATGTTGTTTCTCTTAGTACTGAAAATATGTCATCCTACAGCTAGTAGTCTGTCTAGCTGTTAGTTCAGTGACTTTTAGTAAGAATAAAGTGAATATGTACTGTCAGTATCCATTTTGGTGCCCTGCATTTGTGTGACAGAACTGACCGATTTGATTTAATTTAACCTAAAAAGAGGATTACCATTTCTTATTTACCTAATGGCTTTGAAACAGATCTGAAGCTACTGGGTACCTGCTTCTTGTGTGTAGATACTGGTCTTAGTACCATTGACTAATAAATGGCATTGTATGACTTGAAAGAATGTAGAAAACTATACTCTGAATGTAGGTATGCAGAAATTAGGCTAAAATTTGGTGTTGGTATACTTCACTCTCAATTTTTCCTTCCCATAGACCTTACCATTTCTTGCTTGTTTTCAAACCCTGAGTCTGCTTTCGCCTGCCTGCCTAAGCCTTTATGGGTTCCACAGCCATGTAACCTCGGGGGAGAAGCTCTTCTCCCGGCAGCCTTCTCATTTGGATTGTCCCAGTTCAAGATAACAGACCCTTTCCTTTTAGTTTACCCTTGTAAAAATTATCAGCTGTGATTTTTGGATCAATTCCCAGAGTTCTAAAATTTAAAGCAAGAGTGGCATCTCATGTTGCAGGTTCTGTAGGAATAATGGTAGGTAATGAGAAATTGAAGTACTAAAATACACAGACTCTGAATTGCGTTCATCTGAGTTTCAGGAGCCAAGAACCTACTGGTTTTGCTGAGATACTGCTTTATTTTTAGACTTGAGAAGTGTGTTACATTTTAAAGAAAAAGTTTGCTATGTTTTTTTCAGACCAAAGAGCCCAGGGAATTTTAAGTTCCCAGACAAATCCTGTGCATGTTAGTCTGCCTGTTTAGATGTGCAATGTTTACCTATTTAATGAATTTAGGTTACTTTTTCCTCCACAGTGTCCAATATGAAGCTTAGTTTTAATTCAGAAAATAGTCACATATTCAATAAAAATATGTTTCATTATCAAAATTAAATGCCCTAACACTTCTTCAGTGGGCGGATTTCAAGCTATTCATTCTCCTGGGGCTTTCAGCTATGTATTTGATGCACTATGCTGGAAGTGGGCCTGTTGCCTCCTTTAGCAGCTTCTCCACTGGGTAGTGGTACTTCAAATACAGTTCCAAACAGATTACCATTATGTGTCTGGCATTACATATAATCTAGAAATATGTTCAGTCCACTCACACTTGTGAGTCCCCTGCCTGCTTTACTTAGTCTTCTCCACAAGTGCTTAGTAACACCTCTAACCTTATGTAGTATGCAAAAAAATGTTTGTTGTAATAGGTAATTACTATAATTTGAAATTGAATAGTGACTAAACCTTTTTCTTTAACCAGATCTGTGTGGGGAGCAGTACCTGTCAAATATTTTCCTATATTTCTGTTAAAAGTGGCTCCAGATAGACTAACACTTGTCCTTGTGCTAGTCTTTGCTGGTTTGCAGTATTAAACTTCATGCAGCTGTCTGGGGAAACTTTGAATGATAATTTTTTAGCTACCCTGATCAAGACAAGACATCCCTGTGATGAGTGAGTTTTCCTTTTGGTAGGTCGAAGAACTCTTGCTGTTATTACAAAGCTGGATCTGATGGATGCTGGCACTGATGCTATGGATGTGCTTATGGGAAGAGTGATTCCAGTAAAACTTGGCATCATTGGAGTAGTGAACAGGTCTGTCTGGGCACATTGATGCTATTCTTAAAACTTTGTTAATATGAAGAAATGGTTTCAGCTTTTTAAACCATGAATATGATTTTAAGAATAAGGTGACTTGATGTTGAAATGAACTTCTGAATAAGGAAACAAGAAGATTGTTGCTCATTTTTCAAAAGCCTGTTTGTTCTTCCACTCAACCAACTGCTCATTTAAAAAGGAGCAGGGCCATTTCTTCTAAAAGAACTGTAGCATCACTTCTTTCTGCTATTGTTTTTTAGCTTGAGGGATGGTTCTGGTCAACTGCTTGCATTAGCACTGATCCAGTACAGATCTTGTATATATTGGTGCTAATCTAGTGCTAATTGCATATAGCCATAGTACCTTTCTCTTTTTGCATTAGCTAGGTCAAATCTCATGCCGTTTTGATAGAGGCATTGCTTAGTTTGTGTGCAGCGGCTACCCATACTGATTGGTTGACTATGCTGCACGGTGCGACAAATAAAACCCTTTATTGTCTAAGGAAGATGAGTTATGCATGTAAAGCAAAAACCAACTGTTAGATGTCCTGTCTGGAAAAATAAAAGTGTAAGTTATTATTGCTTTGCATCTATTAACTGGTGTGTAACTCTGCCTTTTGACTTCAGGAGTCAGTTGGATATTAACAACAAGAAGAGTGTAGCTGATTCCATTCGCGATGAGTATGGTTTTCTTCAAAAGAAGTATCCTTCCCTAGCCAATCGAAATGGAACCAAGTATCTTGCTAGAACACTGAACAGGTATTACATGTTTTGCAGAATAAAACATGTATGCTTTTAAAGATAATTTAAGGTATAAATTGGTGTATTAGGAATATGTGCAAACGTTTCTTCTTACCTTTCCTTTTAGTGCTGTGATACATTAAGGAAAGTTCTATTTGATTCTAAATTCAGTTTCTGAATTTACTGTAGTTTCCCTGAGTAAATGTTTTCCTTCGGTGATTATTTTCAGTCTCTTCTCTGTTTTGATAGAGATGATAAAGCTGAAACTTTACATCCCTTCTAATGAAGGACTGTTTTCTACTTTTAGATTACTGATGCATCATATCAGGGACTGCTTGCCAGAACTGAAAACCAGGATCAATGTTTTAGCTGCTCAGTACCAGTCTCTACTAAACAGCTATGGGGAACCTGTTGAGGACAAAAGTGCCACTTTATTGCAGCTTATTACCAAATTTGCCACAGAATATTGTAACACTATTGAAGGAACAGCAAAATACATAGAGACTTCAGAACTGTAAGTACCAAATATTTAGAATATTGTCTGAGTAGCAGTGGCTCTTGCTGGCAATAGTACTACACTGGAGCATAACACTCAAAAGCGTTTGAATCCAAGTCACTGTAAAAAATATTTGCAGTGAGTGTTTTTTCTTGTTTACTACTTCAGGTGTTTTATTCTTTCAGATGTGGTGGAGCCAGAATCTGTTACATTTTTCATGAGACCTTTGGAAGAACTTTAGAATCTGTTGACCCACTGGGTGGCCTTAACACAATCGATATTCTGACTGCCATTAGAAATGCTACTGTGAGTGTTCTTCTGTATTTCTAAGTGTTGTTACTAGTCATTGGAGTTGAAGATAAGGTTTCAACAAATTTGTGCTCCTTCAATCCTGGGAATTAATGATCTCAGATGAATGTGTTTATATGAAGAGGCTGAATCCTGCTTTTTGATGATTTAAGTGAAAAATGCCATATCCAAATTTGCAGCCATTATCCGATATGGAATGAGTCTAAGGTGAATACTTATATCTCATTACTGTTATTACAGGTGAAATTAAGCTCGGGCCCAGCTTTGGCAGCCCTAAGCTGATGCTATTATACAGTACAGAAAATGTGCCTCTGCATTTTTATTTTTTTTGCTTTAAGCACTTCTGTTAGTTATAAAGATTCAATCTGAGATGTATGAGACATTTTCATTCTATATAATGGACATAAACACTGAACTGTTGAGGAGTTACGTGACAGATTAGGTTTCTTGTGACTAAGGGAATTGGTCTTGCTAAGAATTATCAGAGTTCGCTTTTAAATTTTGCAGCATATAGAACATTCACTCCTTAGAGCTTGACTTTGGGTGTCAAACATGTAAGTCTACTTCTATGCTTATGACTGTCAAATAAATAATGGTAACTTTTCTCTCTGAAGTTAGGAAGAGAATGTCTTTGCCTTTATAATAGATTTCTTTTAAACTTGGATCCACAAATCTGAAAAGAACTGTTAATAGTCGTAAGCCTAGAGTGACATTACCAGGTAGAAATCTTCAATGTTCCATAGGGATACTGGTTAATCCTTAACACAGTTTGTCTTAAAGATAATGACTTCTGAATATCTTTAGTCTATAAAGCTTTTATACTTCAATATTCTTGTAATGTGTTTTACTCTGAAGATCTCTTCTGAGTGTACTTTTGGATGTGGGTACTGACCTGATTTTTTCTGGGCTTCATCAGATACTTCTTTTTAGAAGTATATTGGTTTTATACACAGCTTTTTCCCTCCTTTTGAACTAGGGTCCCCGTCCTGCCTTGTTTGTTCCTGAAGTTTCATTTGAACTGCTGGTAAAAAGGCAAATCAAACGTTTAGAAGAGCCTAGCTTGCGCTGTGTGGAGCTGGTTCATGAAGAAATGCAGAGGATTATCCAGCATTGTAGTAATTATAGTACACAGGTAAAAATGCATGTTTTAGAATTATGTTTAATTATTGGACTTTTTCCCCCACTTCCTTGAAAAATTCTGGAAGTCTCATCAGTAAATTTTTGTCTTCTTTTTAGGAATTACTGAGGTTTCCTAAATTGCATGATGCCATAGTTGAAGTAGTAACCTGTCTTCTGCGTAGACGACTTCCTGTCACAAATGAAATGGTAATTTTCCATCTACTATAATTTTACTGGGAAAAGTATGTGTTTTCTGGAGTCTTCCTTGATGCTTCTGTTTGCTCTGTAATGTCAGGAACCTAAATTACTCAAGGAATCTTAATACATATTTGTTAAGCAGCTACCTGTTAAATATCTACACTTTTTGAAACTTCTACTATATTAGCAGCCTTGCAGTACCTGAAGGGTACCTACAAGAAAGCTGCAGAGGGACTTTCTACAAGGGCAGGTAGTGATAGGACAAGGGGTAATGGTTTTAAACTGGAAGAGGGTAGATTTAGACTGGATATTAGGAAGAAGTTCTTTACTGTGAGGGTGGTGAGACACTGGCACAGGTTGCCCAGGGAAGTTGTGGATGCCCCCTCCCTGGAAGTGTTCAAGGCCAGGTTGGACAGGGCTTTGAGCAGCCTGGTCTGGTGGGAGGTGTCCCTGCCCATGGCAGGGGATTGGACCAGATGATCTTTAAGGTCCCTTCCAACCCAAACCATTCTATGAGTGAAAAACAGGTACATAAAAAAACAAAAGAGTGGAGGGGAATCCTCTTCAGCTTATTGTCTGCTATGTTTAAATCTCCCAAGAAGATGTTACTAGAACTTGGATGTGACGTCTCCTAGTCTTTGTGATATATTTCCCTGCCTGGTAACAGAAGCTGTGCATTTACTGTAGAGTTAAGGATGCAATGATGAAAATTAAATCATAGTCTTTATTTTGTGTGTTTCAGAAGTAAAATCAACACAAAATTTTGATTTTGCTTGTAAAACCCTTTAGCTAATGAGAACTAAAAATTCAGCTTCTTGAGCAAGTATGTTTTAATATAAAAGCCTGCTTTGGGCTGCTTATTGGGGAGGAAACAAAGTGTTTCAGTTATTGACTCTGCACATGTCTGTAAATAGCTGTTCAGCATGCTCACTATCCCACATAATGAGCATCTCTCACTGGTTCAAATGTATGTGGCTTGTGGCTTGAAGGTTGATTATATAGCTTACTTCATTATTGTATAGTTTCACTCATGAAATGGCTAAGTTGTGTTTATTTTTTACTGGAAAAAGGGTTAAATTGATGAAGCTAACAAGTTAAACTGATGTAACATCCCGAATGACTGAAGGTCTGAATGTACTGCAATGAATGAATGAATTCCCTTGCCTTCTGGATGAGAACTTCAGTGTTTTGGGGGCAGTGAGAGCAGTCTTTTGCTAAGCCCAGTTAGACTGTGCTTTCTAGCATTGTAGGTCATTGCTCTTCACTAGCATTTCATTCCTTACTGAATTTTTGAACTGTGAATGACATTGCATTGCAGGTTCATAATCTAGTGGCCATTGAGTTAGCTTATATCAATACCAAACATCCAGACTTTGCTGATGCCTGTGGTTTAATGAATAACAACATAGAGGTAAGAAAATACATTTTCTTAAAAAAAAATTATCTTTTGAGTCCTTAAAAGTGAGAGCCTAAATAACTGGTAGAAGAACAAATGCTTCAATTTCTTTCACTGAAGCATGTTTCTACATTTTAAACTATAAAAATGTGCTATATTACAAATATGGTGTACACTCTGTTAATTTGTTAGTTTTATATTGCTTATTACCTTCAGGAACAGTGGTTGATATTTCACTGAAAACAATTCTGCCTGTACTTCTGTCTGGAAAATCAGATGAGCAGCTAATTGAGTACTGGCTATTAAATGGAAGTTTTGGAAGAGAAACTCTAAATTGATAAGTGTGAAATACTCTTTAATGCTGAAGTAATTGCATTTTGTCTCTTGACAGAATGTATTGATAGCTATAATGTTCCTCTCATGAAAGCATAATACAAGTATTGCTTCCTCTATCCAGGTTCTAATTTCTGCTTCCTTTTGGCATTGTTCTTGAATCTCTGTATTACCACACCTCGGCGGTCTCCCTAAGGTTATTTTCTCCATCAGTCTCCCATAAGCCTTTTACAATTTCAGTAGCCTTTCTGTTTTTCAAGCCCAGCTTTGATTGGTAATACTTGTTGCTGTAATCATCCTATAGAATCAGTTGTTTTACAACTGATCTGCTCAATTCTGTCTTGCAGTCTGATTTTGTTGCAGTGCTTATCCATTTGGCTAAGAGGTCGCTAATACTCTTAAGTTCCCTTGCTTATCCAACACATTACTTCATAGTAGTATTCTTTTTTAAAAATGTTTATGTTAGCATTTCTGTTCTTTAGTTCTAACCTTTTACTTTCTTTTATACATAAATTTTGTATTGACTGGCTATGCAATTGAACTTGCCTTGGTAGACTGCTCTTGAATCTAGTTCAATAAAAATGTCTGTGCAAATTGCTGTGAGTACAAAAATTAGAACTTTGAAGTTAAACATATGAGATTATTGTATTACAGTGTATTACTTAAACTAGTTCTTTCCCAACATTTTCCTGAGCAGGACATAGAAATTCTTGAAGAAACAAAGCACGTAAAACACCTTATCCTTATTCAGTGGACAATCAATTCTTAATTTCAAGAAAAATCAGATCTTTGTTTGTCCTGATTGTGTCAAATTTTGTTTTGCTGCTCCTCCGTCTTCCTTTTGGGCTAATCAGTTAACCCTGCTGGCCACAGAATCAAATTCTTTTAGATCGCTTTGAAGATTTAAAGTTTAATAAGGGCAGTAGGGTATCTACTCTGGGCCAAACTGTGTAGCTTTGATCTCATTTTTTTAAAGGCTCTAGTTTTGATTATGGAGTGTGTTGCAAAAGTTTGTATATTGAGAATTTACTTTTGATCAGGCAATCAGAGTAGTTTTATCCAAATAATTGAGGTTTTCTTATGATCATAGTATGACTATGTGACACTGGGTAAAATGAAATTACTGGTGTTTGTCTCTAAAATGTCAGTAATCTGTAAAATATGAATCTTGCCATATGTATTGATACAGAATAATACATAATTGAGGTCTTGCTGGGTTGTTTTTAAAGGAACAAAGGCGTAACAGGTTAGCCCGGGAATTGCCTTCTGCTGTGCCACGAGACAAGGTAAAGTAAATGTTGATTTTTATTTATTCATTTAAAATTTAATACATTCTCCTTTGATCCAGTATAAGTAATGGAAACTTTGATATACTGTCCTAGTAACAGTCTTGGGAGCTTCCAGGTATTGACTTTTTTCTTTCAATTTCATAAGACAGAAATGGAATGTTATTTCCTTCTTCCAAAGATGCAATTTTTGGCAGGTTTTACATCTGAGACTTGCCTATAAATTTACATTAGTATTATACTTATTACCTGAGTGTCATCTGAGGTAAGGCTTAAAATGCCTGTAAATGGTAAAAGATGGAGTCACAACTTGTATGCTTGAATTTGTGGCTGAGACACACTGCTTTCAAAATCTAAACTCAAAATCTAAACAAGTGATTTAAAATATTCAGTGTGCTGTCATAGTGACTTGGTTGTTTGGGGTTTTTTTTAAGTCACTCTTAAAACTGCAATTTATTGCAGTCTTGCTTTCTTTGGGAGAAGATGATGGAGGTGATTTTTTCAGTTGGTCATCACAATCCAGTCGTGTATTCTGTCTCTGGAGCTTGCTTGGTTTTACCAGGTTTTGTGATTAGTTCCATGACAAGTATGTGGGTGGAAGAACCAGGTGTCATGGAAAACATGGGCTGGCTGTAGAAATGAATGGTCTGACAATCAGCTAGAATTTTAGACAGGTATTTAATATTGCGTGATGTATTTAGAATCCAAACACACAGGATATAGCTTAAGTGTGAAGAATATAGTTAAGTTTTTACAACCTCATCACAGGTTGTAACAGGAGTTCTTCAAGTTTGTTAGCTTTAGAAGTGAGACAGAGTCCCAGGATGGGTCTAGTATTACTGCCTTTAATCAGTAGAAGCCAGCTGATGGATGAACTGGGAATTTAAGGTAGCTATCTAGAGATTGCTTTCTGTGCTGTCAGATATTTGTTTTTATTGATAGTATTTATATCATTAGTGTAGGAGCTGAAATGAAATTGAAGGCCAGATAAGCCAAAAGTCTCTTAACTGTCTTGAAGATGCTTGGTTTTTTTTTATTTTCTGCTTATATTACTGTGTTGCTCACAAATTCAAAATCTTTTCTGGATTTTTAAAGTTGCTAGTAGGCAAAAGTGTATGAAATTTGCTAGGTAGATTTGCTGGTCTTCAGTTGAATATTTTTTTTTCCCTCCCTCCCTGCATTTTTTACCTTCTTTAGTCTACTAAAGCTCCAGGTGCATTGCCACCTGCTACCCAGGAGACTGTTACTGCTGCTTCTGCTGAGGCTGATGGCAAGGTCTGTCTTGATTTTTCCTTTAAGCACTGCATGCACATTTCTGTTGTGGTGCACCTCAGATAGTACGGAAAGCAGTTCATATTTAGTGCTCTGTCACTGACACGGTATGCCCTACAGTGGTAATGCCCAATGCTACCTGGCATTACTGATTTCATTATGTGCAGCGGCAGGTAAAGATGTGCCATTAGGTGGCAAAGTCACTGCTTTCTGTTTGACCTCTTGGTTGCAATATATTGTGGTGCAAGTAAGCGACATAATTTGCCTCAAACTGTAGTCAGTGGGCTGTTTGGTACAACAGTATTGTGATCAGAAGTGTTCAGCATGGTTGTTAAACTGCATGTTTTTAATGTGTTGACAGTTACAGCAGGAGGACAGAAGATAAGCTAAAAATGTGAGTTTCCTGCTTCCTGCAGGGAATCCTTGTAGGTTTTGTTCAAACTGAACCTCCTTTTTGTTGTTTCACTGAATTGTTCAGTCCCTGGTTTACTTATATTTGTGGAATGTGTTCTGCAGTGGTTTTTTTTACATTTTAGGTGTGCTGTCTTCTCATGTTAAATTAACAGCTTATTATTGTAAAGACCTTTTTGCTAATTGCTTTCACTTGGAGTCAGAAAAGATGGATGGTCACAAGTTTGTGCATTAGGAGTACCAAGAGGACTCTGGCTTTCTGCTTCATCGCATAAGCAAATTCAGCTTCTAGTGCAAAGCTGCCATTTTTGTCCTGAACAAAGTAGTTAAAGCCAACATCTTGTCAGCAGTAGAATTTTAACTGTGATTTTCATCAAAATTTTAGAGGCTCTGATACACTACAGACATCTACAAAGAAATCAAGAGCTACTGTGAGGATACTGTTGCAATTTAAGAAGTTGCAGTAAGCTGCCAAATTTTCTTTGTGTTTCCCACAAAACCTGTCCCTTGTTAGGTGGTACTTACTCAACACATTGTTTCTTGTGAAAGAATGTAGCTTTGTTTCTGAAGCTAGCGAGGAGATAGAGCAGGCTTCACAGCAATACTAAATGAGTGGCATAGGGATTTCTGCCATTTTGAATAGCTGTCTTGCTGTCAGAAATAATGTAGTGGAGCTTTCCTCAGCAGTGGTTCTTTTTTACTAGTAGAGGTGGATTTGAATTCTTGTGTATTTTTCACAGTGCCTTTGAACAGTTCTGCAATATCAATAAAATTTCTGATGTGCACTGTTCAGCTGGGTTTCCTCCTGCTATGCAACTGTTGGTATTCTATCTGCCATGCTTTGTTTCTCACTATTTTTTAGACTCAAGATTAGGCTGTGGTAGTTTAATTGTAGACACAATAGATAAATTTAGCTTATTTCCTCCTGAAATCTGAAACAAGACATAAGTAGTAGTACTACTACTAGTAGTTCAGAGCCTTGAATGACCTCAAATGTTTTTCAAACAGCAATAGATTTTAAAGCACAGTAGTAAACAGAGCAGATAATGTTGAAGAGTTGAGTGTTATGTCCTTTCCTCAGGAGATCAGGGATGTTTGTCTGGAACTTACCAGAAACTCTGATCTTCACTTCCAAAGGATGGGGATTTTTGTTTTCTTTGAATCTGGTAAAAAAAAAAAAAGCCGCCTGTAGATTGAGGTCTGGCAGCACAAATAACTTTGTAGCTTTGGTACTCAGAAACATAAATGTGCATAATTTTTAGCTGTTACTGTAAGAAACTTCAGTTTAAATATACATAAAATACTAAAGAATTTAAATTGAAGTCTTCCAAAAGCTGTGGTGATCTTCAAAACATACTTTCAGAATGATCCTGATGGTATAGATTGTATTGCTTCAAGGATGAATGGTAAAAGCCAAAAGACTTAGGAAGACCATTCCATATTTCAGAAGTGATTTGTAGACCCATAAAAATGCTGGAGAGCTTCTCTGTGAGACATTTTCCTACCATTATTAGGAAGAATGAGTTTTAAAAGCTTTTGTTTTACTAGTACTTTGTGTTAGATGTAAGCAGCAAAGGGTGGGGAATATGAAGAATAGAATGATGGGAATATACATGTGAAAAACTCGTTTTTAGGGAGTCTTGCCTATAGCTCAGTATTAGTAGATTTGATCAGATACTGCTTTGCAGTGCCCAGGTTCTCACTCTGCAATGTTTCTTCCTTGTGCTGTTTCTGCAGGCTGCTCCTGGAGGAGATACGACTCAGGAGCCTGGAACAGGCAACTGGAGAGGAATGTTGAAACCCTCTAAAGTGGAAGAGGTTTTGGCAGAGGAAAAATCCAAGCCAGCTGCAGCTCTACCTGCTAGTCCTCAAAAAGGGCATGCTGTAAACCTATTAGATGTGGTGAGTCATGGAAGACGCATACCTCCTCTTTGTAGTTCAGGCTCAGGAAAGAAAACACCTGAATTCCAGATCTTGTAACTTTGCTACTAATATATGATAGCTTTGTAAAGATTTACCACTGCAGGGACAGGGAGCTCTAGGCAGTCTCTTCTCCTTTCCTGTTTGCCCAGTGCTTCATTCCTCCCTGCCCCTGCCCTGGTTTCAGCCTACAATTTGGGCTAACTGGCTTCTTTTCACAAATTCTTGTGCAAGTGAATTCCTTGTCTAGACTGTTGTTTCTACAGAAACAAATCTCAGCTCATGTCTCAACTCAAATGCCTGCTTTTTTGCTGAAGTTGGCATTTATATGAAAGGAAAAGATTCATTAAAAACAAAACTCAAGTTAAAAATAGATGAAGATTCTTTAAGTGTTTGGAGAGCTTAGTTCCTTAAGTGAGCTTTTAAAAAAACTTAGTAGTAGCCTTCTGACCTTCATTTCACAGGTCTGGATTTTGATATCTCTGATTTTTATTTCTGAAGAATTAAGAGGTTTGTTGCAAGACTGGTTACATTTATTAAACTACCAGACTAAAAGAGCAATAGTTTATTTTAGTCTCCACAGTTTGAGTAAACTGATTTTTTTTATTTTTTACATAGCCTGTACCTGTTGCACGCAAACTTTCTGCCCGTGAGCAACGAGATTGTGAAGTGATTGAACGGCTTATTAAATCTTACTTCCTTATTGTCAGGAAGAACATTCAAGACAGGTAAAACAAAACTTTGTAGAAATGTTGAAACCATACAAATGTAATATATCAGGAGTCATGTATATGATTTTATTTTGTCATGTTCTTGTATTTTAAGCAGAGAGAGAATATGATTTAATTTTCTTTTTTAGAAGGGACAACAACAGTAAAACTTGCACCTTCACAGAATTAGGAAGCCTGAAGAAACACTTGGTTTCTTAACGGTTTGAGTTCTGTATTGTATTAAGTAGAAGGTTTCATTATTTAGGAGATACCCGCTTGTCTGGAGGACACTGCAATTTAGATGAATGACTTGCCAAGAATAACTGCAATGAACTTAGGTGCTGTGTGGTCCTGACAGAACTTAGGTTTGCTGTCCTGTTATTTCAACAGAAAGGTCAAATAGGAACTACTGCAACTAAGTTTTCTGGTACTTAGCTATAAGGATAGAAATAGATTCACAGAATCACTTAGATTGGAAAAGACCTTTAAGATCATTGAGTCCAGCTGTTAACCTAGCACTGCCAAGTCCACCACTAAACTGTGTCCCTAAGTGCTACTTCTACACATCTTTTAAGTACCTTCAGGCATGGTGACTCCACCACTTCCCTGGGCAGCCTGTTCCAATGCTTGACAAATGTTTTGTTGAAAAAACTTTTCCTAATATCCAATCTAAACCTTCCCTAGCACAACTTGAGGCTGTTTCCTCTTGTCCTATCACTTCTTCCTTGGGAGAAGAGACCAACCCCCACCTCGCTACAACCTCCTTTCAGGTAGTTGTAGAGCGTGATGAGTTCTCCCCTCAGCCTCCCTTTCTTCAGGTTAAACAAACCTCAGTTCCCTCAGACGTTCCTCATAAGACTTGTGCTCTAGACCTTTCACCTAAAGTGATGTTTTTGCTGTGTGCAACTATGGAAAATGCCTTTTAAGTGTTGCTTAAAGTTTGAGGGGGAAAAAAAAACCAAAACAAAAAACAAAAAAAACCCAAAAAACCCCAGCAAATAAAACAACAAAAAACAACAAACCATAAAGCAGCAGAATGCAGTGGGAAAGCTCCCAGCCAAACTTGGGAGTATGATTTCAAAAGCTCGGGTGTGTTGATGGATCTTGGTTGATCTTGGGTCTGGCTGTTAAGACTTCCATGGTCCTTGTCAAGGGAACTCTGCAGTGATATTTGCAACACTCTGAGAATGAGGAAAAACTTTTGATCTGCCCATGAAAATGATTTTGATTTAGATCTAGGGCTATGGGCACATGAGAACATGAGAAGAGTGATGTGGTCACTACTTTCACAGAAAAGTTCTTTTGGCAGAAACTTTTTTTTTTGTGGTCATGTCAACTTCCAGTCCACTCTAGCTGCAAAATGCTGCTGCTAAGAATTACACCAACAAGGCTGTCTATACTAATGCAGTTTATTTTTCAGTTGGGAACAACTGTCAGTATTTTTATTGTCAGTTACTGTCATTCTGAATTAAACTGAGGTGTGCTAATTCCATTTTTGACCCTGTGTTCATATCACCAGATTTTGGTACTGTGTTAGTGCAGTGGTTTGTTTTTGTTAATACTCATGTAAATATTTTCCCCCACTTTTTCAGAAGAGTACTGCTACGTATAGCTGCAGTCTCAAAATCAGGTTCAGGTAGATTCCATACTTGGAATGGTTTTCAGGAAGCTTTGTGGCTTGGAAATTGGAGCTAAGACAGTGGTTTCTTTCAGGAGTTTTAGCCTGACAGAGAGCTGAAAAATGTTGCTTTACAGACTCTCTAATATCTTTCTGATGGATTGTTCTTGAATCTCATTGGTTACTGTCTGCCTCCATGCCAGACAAATATGTTTTTCACACTTAAACTGTATTTGCTGATTTAAATTGTCCTGATGTTGTGCTCTCTGATACCAGAGATAATGTGGACCAGTGTTTGAACAGTGATCCTGTTTTCAGTTTATCTGCTAAGAACAATTGGATATATGAATTCTTTCTTTGCCTCTTTTCCTTTCTCATTCACACATTAAGATTGTCTCTAGGGTAGAAATACTTAGCTTTTTGCCATGCTTAGCACAGTGGAGACTCAGGTTGGTCTCCAGTGAGCAAGGTAATTTATTCTTATTTTTTACACTATATATGTTCATGTTCTTTACAATGCAGCTGCCCTATTTGGAAGACATTCAACAGCTCTTAAATTGCACATGATACTGCATTTACTTGAGAGAGTGTTTTTATTTATGGTAGTGGTAGATTCCTGGTAGTCTGAGCCAAGGTTGTGTGTAGCTGCTTGCTCACACTGTGCATTCTTCAATATAGTGCAGACCTGGTTTTGAGTACTTTTTTCTGAAGAAACAATCCTTCTGTGTTTGCAGTGTGCCAAAGGCAGTGATGCATTTTCTGGTGAACCACGTGAAAGACACTCTGCAGAGTGAGCTGGTAGGCCAGCTGTACAAGTCCTTGCTGTTGGATGACCTTCTGACAGAATCTGAGGACATGGCACAGCGCAGAAAAGAGGCAGCTGACATGTTAAAGGTATTAAAAAGATTAGGAGCTCGTGGGAGTAGTTAATTACATTGAAACCATATGCATGTGAGATTTTTAGAAGACTTACTTTCCATTTTCTGTGCTCCTTTTTTAAGAGTATGCCAGTGTATTACTTCCCTCTGCTAGAGCAATTAAAAGCAATGTGTGACCAGGAAGTATGATGTAGATTGAGTACTTGGGAAGAGATGACTTAAACTATATTTTGGATGTCAAGCAGAATATCTAATCTGGTGTTATTTTCACTTACACATTTGGGTTTAATAATTTCTTACATAACTTTACTTTCTTGTGTTCAGCAGCTCTCTACTGGGGGATTAAGTTTACAGTGTTTTAAGTTCCCGTCATGTGTATGCTTCACACAGAGCCTACTGGCCAGGGGCTGGTGTATTTGGACAGTGCCGCACCATATGAACAGTGGGAATGTCGGGACTCGCTTATGATGACACCTGTGTACATCAGTTGACAGTGTGTTTGTGCCATGTCCATGTTAAAGAACTCTTCGTTTCTTCATTGTTCGGTTATGTTCAGACTCTGATACCCCTGCAGCAGAAGTACGCTGCTTTGTGTTGAACTGCGCACCAGAGCATCCCTTTGCCAGTTCAGCTCCCTGAAGAAATATCCAGAGGTGCTTCTCACTCATGTGCAGTGGGGTCAGACAGTGTGTTTGAGAGATGGAATGGCTCTGACATATTGCTTGTCCAACACCTGCAGAACATTCAGTATCTGCTATTATATGATCAACATTTGAGTGTGGGGAACTCTCTGTTAAACAGCTTTTAAGCTGTAAACTTTGTGGGACCAAGCTCATGGCTCAGATTTCCCCAAAGTGGAGTAATACTTTAAATAATGTCAGTATTAGTTGGTTGCAGCCAACAAACTTAAAAATATATTTACTAATCAGAAGAGAATTCTGAAGTTATAAGCAGGCCCGATAACTTATTGTAAGACGTTCTTTGAAACAAAATTATACTTCTAGAAAGATGCAGAAGAGCTAACAGGCTGATCTCAACTTGAGAAAGCAATAAACCCAGCATAATGCAGCTTTTAAATCTGTGAAGTTTAGCAGGCTAGACTGTGATGAATGCATCAGAATGCCGGAAGTCATATATAAGAGGTACAGTTTCCCTTTTATTTTGAGGAAGGTTTAATGCATTAGAAAAGTGTGTAGTGAAAATGTCTGCCCTTCTTGAGAATTTATTTATAAGTACAAAATATTAAAACAAACATAGGTGTTAATGGGAACACCAAGTGTGTAAAAATTACTGAAAACAATGCCAATATTTACATATTGGTATATGATACCAATGCTAAGTTTTACCATTAACTTTTGCTTTGTAGTATTTTCCACTTGCATAATCCTTTGCAGATGGAAGGCTTCAGAATTGTAATGTTGTTGCAGGTTGTTACTATTAATTTCATTATGAAAATGATTAGCTGTAATTCGAATTTTTGCATCATACTTTCTAGACTGCTGCTGTTATATCTCTAAGAAGTCTCTTAAGAAAAACAAAATAACTTTGGCTTTTCTGCCTTTCTTTGTGCAGGCCCTGCAGCGTGCCAGTCAGATCATTGCAGAGATTCGTGAGACACATCTCTGGTGAAGACTGTACCAGTGACATTATTTATATGCATTGGAAGTTACATTGACAAGAAAATTGCTAGGCATGGTATACGGAGTAGAATTTTTATTTATGAACTCTTATCTGTGTACTGCAACTGTGTAAATCTGCTCATGTAAAGACAGTTGGTTTGATTTGCAAACAGAAAAATATGCTGTATTTTGCAGAATAAGTCATATTTAATCCACATAATAAATGGCTCTAAATGTTTCCTTACCAGCTTTCTGGTGCAAATTAAAGCAGACCAAGTCTACTGTCTGAGTGACAGTCTCATTTGAACTTGGGGAAAAAACATTAAAGTTCCAGTGCCTGACTTGCTAAACAGGTTGCCTGTGGTTAAGATGGACGGTGTAGTCTTGTGGCATAGTTTTAAGCTGCTTTTACAATAGAAGTTTAAATACTGTGAAGAGAAGAGAGCACCGAGTATTTTCTTTCATGAATATATTGCATGCACTATGACAGATGGAGGTATCACTTTTATAGCACAGTAGAGATGTCTACCGTATTACTATGTATGTGTGTCCCCGTTTTTTCCCCAGTTGTTAAAACTGCAGACAAAACTTTGAACTTCATTTAAAGGAGTATCATGTAGGAAGAATTAGCCTGGAGCCTGCGAACAATAACAGCCTACAAAAAAGTGGGTGCAAAGTTATTCATGTGCACTGGAGCCTGTGTATAAGTGGTGGGGATTAAAATTCAGGTACAAGAACACCTTCCCCTTCCTCCCCACTGGGACCAAGCCCCTGGACCATCCGATAGTAAATTTCTTCTGGCAGAACTGAAAAATAAAACTGATTTCAAAACTGCTATGGGATAATAAGTGTTTCTTTTGAAAAAACAGATTAAGTTGGCCAGGGAGAAGGGGATCCCCACAACTTCTTCCAAATTTTGGAATGTATGACAGTATGAAAGAAAGTCTGTGGGAATTGAATATTTATACCAGAGATTACAGTTACTTTTGAGGAAATTTTACCGTGCTGTAAGTAGCTTTGTTTGTTTGTTTTGTTGTTTTGGGCTTTTTTGAGGACAATCCTAAAATTAGGGAATTTTAGGTTGGAAATGATGTTGATGAGTTATTTTCTTCTGATAATTCATACAGACAAATATTGATCACAGTAGCCTTTAAAAAAATAATCATTATAATTTTTATTAATAAAAATTTATTTAAACTCCAGCCAGCACACCTGCATGTACTTTTTAATCAGAGTCACTTTTTTTGTATAAAGTAAAAATGTTTACTATGATGTTGCTGATATTTTATTTTCAACACAACTTGCATGAAAAATAGGTCACTGCTGTTAACATCCATGGCTTGCTTTTACAATACTGGGCCAACATAGTGAGGTTTTTATTACCATATTCAGTCCCTTTCCCATTTCATCAGTTAACAGAAATGGATTCCTTTTGTAAGCTGCTAAAAAGATTGAAAATTTAAAAACTGTTAAGACCTCAGTTTACAAGAAGGTCTGTTTACAAATCTGTTTTTCCCATGGCAATCTTCAGTTTGGCACCAATACAAGCACAGGGAGTTAAGTCTGACAGACACAACTTTTGGTTACTTTTATGCACGATCTGAAGTAATTCATGCAGAACACAGAAATACATTCTGCATTTTTAAACAGCCTAAAAAGTCATGATCTATGCATTACATGTAGTGAATACAAAGGAAGTCATTTTAACTTCTTGCATTGTATCCAGGGATGGCAGTTCTCAGGTTGAAGATGTGACTGTAGTGAAGTTGAAGTGCAAGCCACTTTTCAAATCAATTTTGGTGAACAGTGAAACCTCTTAAAAGTTTTGTCAAAAGCAGTACATTTCTGTTTGGAGTTCACCTGACACCTCTCTGACTTTTACTTTTGACATCTACGTAGTATGTTTTCAACAAGGTAGAGCCGTCCGTAAGTGAACTCCTGCCTAAGCTTTAACTGCCAAAGTTGAGTCAACAGAGTCTTGTGGAGAAATATTCTGACTTGTCAAGTTTTGAAATGCTGCATAAAGCAAATGAATTCCACTTATTTAAGAAATTCCTGCAAGTGATAACTGGCTCTGTAATGTCGTGTGAAATTTCCACAGTATTTATTTGTTTTCTGGAATGTTACGACTCTTTTTGTTTAAGTTTCACAAAAATTTTCAATTGGGTAATGTTTGAGTGCCAAGAATTGAACTTGATTTGTAATTCTTAATGCAAGTCTTTAAAAATTCATGTTGTAACAATCCTGTTATTAAATAAACAGATAATACATGAAATTAATTATCCCAGAAATAAGAGTTTTGAACTGACTTGTAGTTCAGGTGGCAGGACTTAAATGCTTTTACAAGTTAATAGTATAACTACCTATATTTGTACAGCCTTACCTATGTTTGCACTTGCCCTCCTGTGATTCCACATTGTTAGTTCTTGTATAGTTGCCTAAGTAATAGTGTAGACAGGCTGCTAGTGGCTATTAATGGTTTTTAAACAATCTATTGTTTGCAGTTGAACTAAAATGCTTCAAATGCTATTGTTACTGCCACCATTGAAAGACCTTATGGGAAACCATGGAAAAAAGCATAATGAAGGCAGCAACTGAAAAATTCCCAGAATAGACTGATAGTTTACAAATGTCTTCTAGTCCACCTTATTTAATTTAAACTAGAAATACTTTTGTCATCAATGCACAGATTTCAGCTAACTTAACTTGCTATCCAGTGAAACACACAATCACGGGGGAGAATAACCACTGTAGCCGAGTTTGGATGAGTAAACGTTTGACATTAATACCTGACCTGTGTGTAGTACTATTAAGTCATAGTATCCCTGCATGAACAGAGTTTGTCAGTAAAGCACTTGGATTTTTTAGTAGTCAGTTTTAACTTCCGCTTAGTGGAACAGAGCAGTTAAGTGGGGCGTCTGTGGGATTTAAACTGTGTTCTGAAGTAAACATAAAAAAACGTACGTAAAACTTGCCTTTACCCTGTGCTTTATTGGAGGATTGACTTTGAAAGATGCCAGAATGGATACTGCAAACTCAGGTCCCTGCCTTATGGAATACAGCAGGGGAAGCATCTTGCAAGTCTGTTTTGCCCCTGTTGGTAACCTGAATAATTCATCTTGAGGTTTGGGTTGGTTTGTTTTTTTAACCTACAATTAAGTCCTGTAGCTATGAGTGCAGATTGCTAGCTAGTGTTTTCTGTAGATACTAAAGATCTCAAATGCATCTGCTTTATAACTTATCAGTTCAGCTGTGCTCTTTGAAGTGAAAGGTAGATTATTAATTCTTCAAAGACAGAGTAGAACACCAGGATATGGTTTTATGCCCACGGAGGGGCACTGTTTAAACTAGTGAAGGTGGTTTTATGCTCTGATAGTTCCCTTTTAGTTTACTTGTTGCATGACCTTTTGCTCTTGACCTCCTCACTGCTAGCTGCCATGGTAATGTTAATAGTAACAGTTCTTGCTGTCCCCAGATGCTGTATAAATGTTTTTGTTGTTTGGTTCTTTAACATCTGGCCCACATGATTACTCTTCTTCTTGCACTTCCAAGTCACACATTTGTAGACATTTAAATACTTTAATACTAGATCCTCTTTGTTTACATTTGAACAAGTTATGTCTCTGATTACCTGAACATGCCTGTTTTTGGGGTACATGAGAAAGGAGAGCAGGCTAAGAAAGAATACTCAATTGTTCAGTCATCCTTGATTCTCAGCTTAAGTGTTCAAAGGTACAGTTGTGATACCCTGTAGAGTCATGAAAAGTTGTGGTTGTGTCCAGCTGTTTCTTTTGAAAGAGTCAGGAAAGAGTTTTGGACTGCTAGATCGTCAAAAGGAAACAAATAATACAACTCCTGGAGTTCGTTTTTTGTTAAAAATGTTGTATGCAAAGATTTTAATCCCCATTCTTATTTTGTATTTATAAAAATAAATAAAATCCTTTTAATACTTGATCAAAGTGGGTACTAATGCTTTTAAGAAAAAAAAAAAAAAGCTGAAATTTGTGGATGCATGTGCTGATCTGCACCATTTGGAGATGAAGCAGAAAAGGCAGGAGAGGGATCAGACATGAAACTGGTCTTACTCTACTTCTAGGAGTTTATTTTCTGGAAACCGGAAAGTAAATGTCAGATCTGATCTGTTGTGTTTTGCTAGAGGCTAACATGGGTGTGTACCGGTATATTTTGTTACATATATACAGGTGCATATTTCTCTGTTGCTGTGATGCTTTTGCCATTAAAGGAAAAAGGTGGCTGTGTAAAGTGGATGAACTTTCCATGCTTTCACAGCAAAGTTGTCATTTTTTTTCCTCCATATGCTTTTTCTAGGATAGCTCTGCTCATTACTGGAGCTGAAGGCAAAGTAACAAGCAACACAAACTGGTCCTGAGAGGGAACATGGTAGGTAGAGCTTTTTTGTATGCTTTATATATAACTGAGATTTCCATAGAGATACCTCATTGTCAGGCAGATGATAAGTGAGATCTAGAAAATGTAATTAATACTAATAGCTCCATGGAGTGAGCTACTGAAATCATAGAACCGTAAATGGTTTGGGTTGAAAGGTACCTTAAATATCATCTAGTGCAACCCCCCCTGCCATGGGTAGGGACACCTCCCACCACACCAGGCTGCTCAAAGCCCTGTCCAACCTGGCCTTGAACACTTCCAGAGAGGGGGCATCCACAACTTCCCTCGGCAACCTGTGCCAGTGTCTCACTACTCTCAAAGAATTTCTTCCTAATGTCTATTTAAATCTATCTTTCAGTTTGAGGCCATTCCCTCTCATCCTATCACTACATGCCTTTGTAAAAAGTCCCTCTCCAGCTATTTTTAGGCCCCTTTCAGGTACTGGAAGGCTGCTGTAAGTACCTGAATGCTACTCCAGGCAAGGTCGCAAGAGAGCAGAGTTGAGGGGGTGAATCACCTCCCTCAACCTCCACATTACCTCCTCAAGTACCCTATTACAGTTTAATCATCTGAAGGAACTGTGATGTATAAGCAGGAAGGCACTGTAATTTATGGCTACTGAAATCTCGATTGACAGTGCAAATAAAGGCAACATCAAGTTGATGTAGAAAAAAAAAACAAAAACCAAACCAAAGCAACCTAACTAAAAAAACAATACAAAATCCCCACACAACTATAGAGTACCTGGATTCTTGAGACTTGCTAACATTTCTTATAATTTCCCCATTCTTCTCACAGGCTGATTCTCACAGGGTGGTTTTTAAACCAGCTGAAATACCATGACTTAGTCTGACAACATAAGAGATGGTCCCGAGTTATCCCATTCATGAAGCTCAGTTTAAGGCCCCTCCCTTTGTGGCTGCTGTGACTGCCAAGCTCTTCTGTCTAGGAGTTTCATGGTCTTGAACATGATTCTCCTTGCACTAAGAGCGAGGATTACCCTAAACCTTATTTTATCTTAACCTTTTATGTTATCGAGGCGAAGAGCTCCTGAGTGGAGGACC
>NW_010163526.1:6675-20232 GCF_000695765.1 Mesitornis unicolor | reverse complement strand
AATCTAAAGCAGCTACTACTTTGAGCTTAGTTTTTGAAGTAAGTGACAGGAGGAAGTCTGTTTAATATAACACAGGACAGAAGCACAGCAATTTGTGGGTTTCCATGGTGAAAAGCCTGGGTCATAAAGCTGGTTAATAGTACAAAACTTGTATTTTCAGAAATTCTGTAATGATTGTGGTTTCTATATGTGCAAAAATGCTTCTAATTATATTAAGCAATACCTAGTATGCATGTTTCAGGGGAAAAAAATAATAATCTGGTGCAGAAATCTAGGGTCCTTTCTAATATTATGTTTCAAACAAAAAACTAATTACAAAACCTGATTTAAACCACCCAGGCAAATTCAGAGACATAGTTTTCCCTCCACCTTTGTGGTTACCTGAGCTTTATTTTTCCACCTTTGTTCACAGTATGAACCTCATTTGGTGAACTGAGTCATTGACTGAGACTAGACATTGGACATTATTATCTATTAATAATAAGTAGCATTGAAAATAACAATCCATAAGTACTAGGGACATATTTGTAATCAGATCTGAGTTTCAATATGCTGGCTTATGGTGAAAGATAGAGGAGTGATTTGCTCTCGGAATAAATGAAATATTATTCTGTTCTTCCACACTCTTCATCATGGTTGTATCTTTATCTGTGTGAACTTAATCAGACAGATGTACACAATATATAGTCTATTAACAAAAACCATAAAGAAAACAGTTTCTGTAAGCATTATGTTAACTGGGAAGCACCTTTTTTTTTAATTGTATGGTTACAAAATAAAATTTTGACAAACTTTGATACCATGCATCAGTCTGTTGGAGATTAGAGGAACAGAAAAGAAAGACAAAAGGTCTGGCTTAACTACAGCTAGCTGATGATTTCAAAAATGTAATTGATTTTTGTCAGAAGGCACTAATTTGAGGAAGTCCATGTCATTTTTTAGATCTATTTCAACAATTTAGGCTAAATATAGACAGAGCAGTTTTTTAAAACCTCATTGATTTCTTGTAAAATTGCCTAAAACATTGCTAAAGGGCTTACATTTTCAGATTGGAGTTTCCAGAGCAATTTGCCATGTACCCTATTTCTGAAGTTTCCCAGGCTTTTTATAACAAAACTAGTTTTTCTCTGAGCACAAATATTTAATTTACATCTTCACTAAGATCCATGATTGCTTGACTCAATAATCTCAGTAATATCAGAATTGCACTGAAGTACAGAGACTAGGAGTTGTTATTCCTGTTTAATCAATCTTCTCATTGAATTATCATTTTGTTTTTAACCAGATCAGCCAAATAACAGTTTGTAGTCTTTCTCTTTTCATTCATTCCAGCCTCTCCAACACAGATTTAAGAATGTGGATTCAGCACAGATTCAGCAAATGTGACTTTTATAGGTGCATTTGCACTACAAAATTTATACTTAAAAGCTGGGATTCTAGATACATGATACTCAGAGAAATTTAAAATTACAGGTGTGCTACTGATTTGTAAATTAGTACTTGAAAATGGCTCAAACACTATATCTGTGTTTCAATATAATTCTTAAATTGTCTATTTGCAGAGGATAAACACTAGATATTCAGAGACAATACTGCTTATAAGTCTTAGATATGTCTCTTGGAAGTCTGCTGTTCTATAACATTTATTTAACAAAGAGAAAAGGATGCTTACATGTGTCCTTTAAAAATGAGGGGTTTGTGCTTTCATAATTGTTAAGCACCTCTAAGCAGGTCAAAGACTACATTCTTGAAAAGGTTTAAATGTCTACTTACCACTTAGAAATAAAATTGCATTTAGGCTAAGCTATGTTTTTGAACAATCAAAGAAAATACTTTTACTTAGAAAAACGTTTAAAGCAAAAGTAAATTTAAGACAAGAATGAAGCTGATTTTCATTGTTAGCTTTGCTTCTTCTGTGCGGTTTATCTTGTCTTAGAGTAAAGATAAACATCTGTTTTATTCTGCATGCCTCCATTCAGCATGTCTTTTACTGTGTTTGCAAGTGTGCATTCATTCTCAGATGCTGATATTGCCATACTCATTACATGTGCTAGCATGCGGGCACTAACAGCAACAGTCTGACTTCCCTTTCTTCCTTTCATGAAATCATCTCCCATTTCAGAACCAACAGCTACCATTACTGACAAGCTCATTCTCACTTCCCAGAGAATAATTCCTCTTTGGAATTATGCCGCCCTCAACAGCCTTTATATATTCGAATACAGTTATCATCTCCTAGTGTTTATTTTAATTTTTTGCATTTAATTAAAAAAAAAAAATCGGAAACTTCCACCCAAATACGCTTCTACTTTTCTGAAAAGAAAGATGGCCACTCAAAAATTAAAACACTTGGTCTTCAACTTGACCAGTTGAATTTCAATTAATGTATGTTTCCATGACCTCTGAGATGAATTTCAAACTAGCCTGAGGCTGAGTTTATATTTCTATTTGCCATTGCTATCCCTATTCATGCTGCACAATTTACACTTTCTAGCACAGTAATGTCTGGGAGAAGTTTATCTGGCCTTACATTAGACATCTAAGTCTGAGATTAGGTTTAACTTTAAGTTTGTTGTATTGTCAATGGATATGAAGGGCAGGTCATCTCATCATAGGGCAAATTTCTATAATCAAGCATCACATGGAGATGTCTTTTTATTTTCAAATATCAAAGGGAGCCAGAGAAGTCTAGCTTTTACTTAAACCTCTCCAGCACCTGTATTAGGGAATGTGAATCCTACCCTACATCTGGAAGAATCTGTCACTTTCTATTGAGGCCATTGTCAAGGACAAACATGACAGAATAATTTTACCACCATGGATTTATTGATGGTATAGCTTATTCCCATCAGATTTCTCTCTTACTGTCTTAATTAAAAAACTAAATAGCTGGTTTTCTTTGACTCCAGCCGTACAGACCCTTGTAGACTTAGTAGTTTAACAAATTTCACTGATGTCAAAAATACAAAATTTGCTATTTGGAATAACATTATGATATAGATTTTTCTTCTTACTGCTTTGAAGAACAAAAAACAAGATAGATATGTTAAATACCAAATCCCACAATATTAAAAGAAAAAAAGTACAAATAAGAAAAGTGTATGAATGTTTTGTGGTGATCAGGGAAAAAGGCATGTATGGCTACCTGATGAAGAGTATCTTCATAGAGTATATAAACTTCTTTTGAGTTCCCTTGAGCTATGTATTTCTTTATTTCTTAAACCAGCATACATAATAGATCTAAAATAATACTTTAAACACTAGGCTTAGCTGGCAGGTTTCCAAAACAGAGGCTCCTTATACTTAAAAGGTTTTGGGACCACATTATAGAGTTTTGTCATGAAAGGAACAGAAAACCATCCATAGTGACTCAGAGTCACTTGATTGTTTAAGGGTTCTTTCATTAAAAAACAAAACACATTAGTGATTATAGTATACCTTTCCAATATGCAGTGAGAAAAAAAAAAGTGTAAAGAATTCAAAGATAATTACCCTGTAAGAGCAATGTTAAAATAATCCTGTCACATCCCTATCTTTTTGTTATTGCATTATCTGACTTTATTAGGACCTTTACAGGGTCTGCTTTGAGAACCTGGTCAACATTAAGCATAGCTTCTAAAAGAGACATTTTTAATTTGTCTTTGTAAACAATAAATAATTTTTTAAAAAATAAACAAATAAACAAACCTCAAACCAAACCCCCTCTCACCTGTACATCTGTCTTTACATCTTACTAACATTTTATCAGGAGGAACACAAGCAATTCCTCAGCATTTTTCATTCCCTTCTCACACCAGTTTGCTCCTTTTGCCTTCAGCCATCCACCTGCTTTGTCCATTCCCTTCCTTCATAGCATTCAAATACTCTCTTATTCCCAAATTACTTTCTATGTGTATTTTCCTTCCAATTGCATATAGACTTTTTGTCAATGTCTCCCTTGGGCCCTCTTTATACACCCTGAAATCTCACTGCCTTTAGATGTCTTGTCTTCCATCACATTATTATTTTTAGATTGAGTTACTTATTTGATAGCATATAAAATTATCACATTCCAACAGGTCCTGATAATAGGAGTCTTCTCTCAACAAAAATTACATGAAATAGTAAATATCTCCCACCCTGGTGTAATAAGCAATCAAATTGCCCTGATTGCTGAAGCTCCCTAACCCTTAAAATCTTCTTTCATGATGCTTGCTTCTTGTTTCTCTACCTTTACTCACTCAGACATCAAACCTAACACTTCACAGTATCAGACTAGGCCTGGAGAATACTCCATCTGCTTGTTACATCCCTCATTGTGAAATAGGGCTGGTGTGTCTCTCATTTGAATGGTATTTACTGGGGTACACCAGCCTGCTGCAGTACATTAGCCCCAAAGATGTCTGGCTTAACTAGATGGTTGACCAAGGTGTAGGTTTCTGACCTGAGTAGTAATATCATACAGAAAAAGCCAATCCAAAAGATCCAATACTAAAAGAAACGTTTTTTGTTCCAGCAGCTTTAGAGGTGGATAATTGGATCATGATGGATCAATTCTTTCTAATAGATCCCAATTTTTTCTGATACATCCTAATGAAGTCAGACAATGCAATGACAAAAAGATGGAGATGTGACAAGATAATTCTTTCTGATACATATGAACACAGAATCACAGAATTATTGAGTCTGGAAAAGACCTCTGAGATCATCAAGTCCAGCCTATGACCTAACACTACCACATCGGCTGGACCACGACACTAAGTGTTGCACCCAGCATTTCCTTAAACACCTCCAGGGATGGCGACTCTACCACCTCCCGGGGCAGTCCATTCCAATGCCTGATCAACCCGATCTAGTAACATTGTCCCTGCTTACTGCAGGGGGGTTGGACTAGATGATCTTCAAAGGTCCCTTCCAACCCAATACATCCTATGATTCTATTGATTCTATGATCCCTAGTGGGAATATATATGAATAAATACATACACTTAGGACATTCAGCAGCTCTGACACAACTATGTGATTGACTTGTTTAATGGATTCTTTGTCAAGCCTCTGCACTAAACCTCTTTCAATTCAGATTGTAAAATCTCAATAAAACATCTACAGAATTTTTCTAGATTTTATAAGTATCTATTGCAAAACTCTGCTAAAAACAGTGAAAATGTTTCTCCATGGAAGGACACTAATAATTATGGGCAGTATTAGGAAAGGGTTTAACACCAGGTTTAAATGAGCAACTTATTGACAATGGAATATGTTGGATTGTTCTGAAAGCATAATTAGCGAATGCTCACTCTCATAGCTATTAGAGTTATTTTTAAACATGCCAAATTTAGATCAGAAGTCAAATGAAAATACTGTAAAGTCTTGTGATCATTCATGCAAGTCTGAAATGTATTTGGGAAATCTTAGTTAGGACATCTTAAATATCATTGCCACAGGATTTAAAATCACAGTACTGATGAAATGTCGCTTCAGGAAATACCTGAGTGACATTTAGTATTTAATGTTTCCCTAGACTTTTCTGCACAGATTAGAGAAGAAACAGTTTTAGATTCTGAATCAATGTTATCACACCCAAAGTGATACAACACAAAACAGAGAATATTATCCCCCTAGCCTAGAGGTGAAGTACATTTGTGTAAAAGAACATTTCACACATCTCCTCTAGCGCATGTATTAAAAAGGTTACAGTGTTCTCCCTGCTTGCTAAGGATTTATTTTTGAGATATTCATGAACACATCAGATTTACCCCAGAAGGGGAATCTGATATTTTAGAAATATATATACACTAGAAGAGACATAATTTCAAAGTGAAACTTAAGGAAATCAAGGCTTCTCTGAGATAGGCAAAACACATGAAGAAAAACCCCCAAAAACACAGAAGAAAAAAAAAACAACATGAGAAAAACTAGCATTGGAAAGGATTTTTTAAAATATTTTTGAGTATTTCTAGTCCTTCTGAATAAAATGTAAGGAGAAATGGCTGCTCTGAAAAAAAATATATATACTATGCAGATAAAAGTTAGGCCTGGTACAACAGCTTCAGTACATGACAAAAAGCAGTGAACTGTGTGACCCTATTCTTTGACACATATCATACTCTTGAAATGTGTATCTTGATCACATCCCTTGAAAACAGCAAGAAGTGTTCTGTTTTTACTCTGTACATGTATTGTTTGCCTTTGAAAGGCAACTTGGATGGAGAGGTGAGGAGGCAGCCATGCTGGAGTTTTTAAGGGAAGAAGAAAGGTGAGAGATGCACAGGAAAAAGTCACCTATTTACCCTAAAAAGCTCAACATCTACAACATTGATGCAAAAACCCCCACATATTCAGTAATACTTGTTCAGTTACATATAGTAAATCTGTTACAATCCCTTTTGTTTGCTTTCTGTGAATATTCAGGAGAATAATGTTTGATGAGAGATAGTGTTCAAACCCTTGTTTAAATATGTATTTATGCCAGAAGTATTTGCATGGGAATCTTGAAAGCCTACATTTTTCACATAACAATAAAGTTAACCCCTATGCTTCCAAATCCTGCATAAAATGGAAAGAAACTGTTCTACCATATTGTTTAGCTGTACTTTCCACCTTGGTTTTGTACATCATGTTAATGATCTTAAAACAGTGACTTCCTCAAGACTACTTACAATGGCAGAATTATTTACAAAACCTAAGTTTCAGGAAGTTACAAACTATTGACTAGAGGCAAGATTATGATCTAGGTTTGTATAACTGTTTCTACAGTCACATTTAGGACTCAATTCATTTACCCAGACATAGGTGTCTAGTCATGTTGAGATGACCTGCAGCATCTCACCTGGGCTCTAGCTGTTATTTTGCTTGTCTCCTGCAACTCCTGCATCTCACTGTACAGCCCCAAGCAGATAAGCCAAATACCCTGGGGCACTGCAAATCCCACTAAGTGGTTAGGGCACTGAATTGCACGTTTAGTTTAGGTCTGTTTCTTAGCAGTAGCAAGGAGACAATTTACCTTTCCTAGGAAGGAATATCATGATGATGAAAACCATCACAGTGGTTCACAAGTGTCTCAAGCACATTCAGTGCTTGCATATTGTAGTGATGATACATAAGAAACTGCAGGTAAAGTTCTGATGGCAGGGATCTTTGTTCATTGATAAAATCTTTCTAAAGAAAATTATCTAACAGCTATAAAACCACCAGTGCTTAAAATTTCATGATATTGTATGCTTCTAATACACATTAAAATACCTTCAATAAAAGTGTGTTTGTGCAGGAATTTATAAGTTTTTTTGGAATACCATATTTTCAATAATTTTATGAATAACTAGTAAGAGGTGTTTTCTTTGAGATTTTAACTTTTATAGTCACATAATGAGATTCATAACTGAAATTATTTTCCTTTAATATTTCCTGTTGCTGACAGTATGATTCTTGATTAATGACATTTTTATTGATGAAAATCCAGACCAAAGCATAGGGAATAAAACAGGATTTTATAAATCTAAAACTAAGAATATTTTTCATAGGAAAAGGATTATAAATTAATGCCATTTATGGATTGTTTTACAACAGTGCTACATGCAATAAAAATAATATTACTTTCAAATTTTGTCATTTATATAGATTACAGAAATATCTTTACATAACTCTTAATCTGAAGGATTATGGATGACAAGATACACAGATACTTATCTGCCCTCTACAGATAAACAGAAGGATTGGAAAGGGATACAGTAGGAACTGTGACTCTTGTACTAAGTTTGATTTAATAGGACAGCATGGTCACTTGTGTATGTGCACATAGTATACAGAAAATCCTACGTTCCTGATTGTTTCTTGTACAAACAAAGATGGCCAAAGTTACATGCCATCATAATAAATTTATAGATAACAAAGCAGGTCAGTAAAGTGTTAGGAATCAATGACTGGTAAAACCTCTTCATGTATATCACCCAGACTCAGATAATTCCTTTCCATATCTCCATTAAAAAATCAGTCTTAGAAAATTAGTATTCCAATAAATTAGAAGGGAAAGGGCTCATGTTAAAAATCTGTGCTAAAAGAAGACAGTATTTCATAGCCTTCCCTTTCTAGGTATATTATCTGCATATAGCTGTAACTCCAGCTGCTGCAAATTGCAAGTCTTTGGTACCAATGACTCTAGGGTCACCTAGAGTAGCTTGCCCAGAAACACGTCCAAATAGCTTTTGAATATCACCAATGATGGAGATGCCTGGGCAACCTTTGTCAGTGCTCAGTCCCTCACACTAAAAAAGTGTTCAGAGGAAACATCCTGTATTTCAGCTTGTGCCCGTTGCCTCTGGTCCCAGCACTGGGCACCACTTAAAAAAGCCTGGCTCCATCTTCTTTGCACTGTCTCTTCAGATATTTGTATAAATCAATAAAAATTGCCCCTGAGTCCTCTCTTCTCTAGGCTAAATGGACTATTTGTCTAGAGGAATAAAAAGAATTTTACTTAATTCTTTCGGTCATAATAGTTTTTAAAGAAGTTTCCATAAATCTGTTAGTGAAATTTTAATCAGTAACAAGGACATTGTATATCATCTGCATTGGTTATTTCAACATTGACTTTTAAACTAGACTTGAGTTAAAATATTAGTGAGAAGAATTCAGATTCTAAAGTAATAAACCAAAAATACATCTCTCACATACAAATGGAAAAAAAAATGAGAGTAATTACTAGAATATTGAAAATAGAGGAGAAAAGTTGTGTATATTATAACATAGATCAAGGCAGCATTAAAAAAAAAGTAGTTAGAATGAAGGAACAGGTATTCTGGATTAAATTTCAAAATGGCATCCTGAGGCAGAGAACAGACAAATCACATAATATCAAAAAAGAAGAAGTGATAGGAAATGTTCCCAAAAAACTCTTTAAGAAGGAGGCAGAAATGAATAGCTTTCAAAACGGGACAAAAACACAAAAATGGAGGGAAAATTAAAAGTACACAGAAGGAAAAAGTAACATTCTCCTAATGAAAGTTCCATCTTGGGATAGTCTATGAAAAGCAACCGTGAACCATATACGACACTGCAATGCAAGCTATTGTCTATATATATATTTCTGTTTTTCAAACACTCAATGCACTTTTTTGACCTAGAGGTCAGTATAAGTGCATCAGTTTTATTTCAATTAGTACCAGCAGTTTTGCATAACTTGCAATATATATATTACTAATTTTACAAATTAATATAGGGAAAATATCTAGAAGTCTGAAGCAGGTTCTTCACAGTGATGAATGGCAGAGTGACAAGAGACAATGGACATAAAATGGGAAAGCAGAGGTTTTGACTTGATATGAAGTAAATCTTATTCACCATGAGGACTTTCAGACACTGGAACAAGTTGCCCAGAGAAGCTGTCGGTGTTCAGCCTTTAAGGCTTTCAAGACCCAGCAGTATAAAGCCCTGAGCTACCTAGTCTGATCTCACACCTCACTCCAGCACTTTTAGCAGGTAATTGGACCAAAGACCTCCCAAAGTCCCTTCCAACCTGAATTATGCTCTGGTTCTATGATTCTACCTAAAATAGAGGTGCAATTTTACCTCTGAGCATTCTGAGCTGACTAAAAGCCTTAAAACTGCATTAGTGCAGTGCTGAGCTAAATACAATATGCCCTTTCTCTCAGAAAGGTTTTTGAAGTTGGATCTGTTGCAACCTCAATGCAATAAGCTCGTGTTTGGTCAGTTTTCCATAAAAGACAGTCTGGTTTGTGCTTCTTAGAATATCACCTCTAGACAAACCCGTTATACTGTCATTCTGTACCTGTAATATGGGGAATTTTGTAAGGGTATTGTGAGGATACAGTTTTTATTATGTATGAGATTTTCAATTGCTGTAGCTATGAAAAGCCTATAATCATAAATTAAATTAAACAAATCATATTTCAATTCTGCCAAGTAATTATGTGCCTTATCTGAGAAAAAGCAGGAAACTCCATCCATTTGGTCAGGATAAGTCTAGCTGGGAAAATGGACAGCTAAATGTGACTGTCTTTTGATTCTGGAAAGTAGTATTTTGAAAGAAAATAATTACCATCTTAACTAGCATAAAGCATAAGAAAAGGGGCTGGTAATTTAAATGAGCACAAAGATGCCCACAGCATACAACAGCTTTAAGAAGAGTTGTATTTCTCTTTTACTCATGGAGTCATCTTTTTCTGCTCTAAGACATAATAATGGGGAAAGTTCAAGGTGTGGCAAGATGAAAGAGATGCGCTTGGGTCTTGCTTCCTCTCTGAATTGAGTTCCATCCAAAATGGATGTTTTCCTCAGAGACTGCTATCAAAAATGCTGACTACCAGCAAATGAGAGGAGTCTACCTGACAGTCCAAGCTGACCATCATCCCATGGGGTAATCTACATCTGCATGTTCTCCAGAGGGAATATTGTCAGGCACAGAGACTTTTGTGCTTCATTCCACTGGAGGCCGGTGGCAGAGTGTACATTGCACTCAGCATGCAAGTGTGAGAGTATTTTTAAACTAAGCAAGTTTTCCATGCTGCTGTCTTGGGGACAAGACTCTCTAACCAGGCTAGTAGAAAGTACTGAGTATTCACCTGTGTGCAAAATACCCTAAACTGACCAGCTTTTAATATTCTTACACCTTTCTCTTCCCCTTAGGAAGAGTGATCCAAATAGTATTGCTTTAATTTTAGCCATCCAAAAGCTAGATATATTAGGAAAGGAGGAGCTGCCCTTTGTTTTATTTCCAGTTATAATAAATAAAGCCTCTATACTTACCTTACAGGTGAGGAAAAAGGAAGTCAGCTGAATATGGCACAAATTACCTGCCCATAATACTCAAAATAGAAAGACTGCGGCAAAACCAGAAACTGAAAGTAGACAATCTAAGATTCTTATCCAGTACGTCAATCACAATTCTGTGTTTTGTTGATGACATAGGATTCCAGAAAATACCTATTTCTATCATCATTATCCTGTCTTTTAGGAAATCTGGCAATGATAGGCCAGTGTCTCCCCAAAATGTGAGAAGGAGTTGGCTAGTCAGTGCCTGGTGACTTCTCAGAACATTATTCTTAAAGAAATAAAATCATAAAGTAAATTTAAAAAAATCTGTAGGATAATAGTCTCTGTCTAACATGAATATGTGAAAGAAGCACTGCAGATCACTGTCTCAGGCTCTGCACAAAACATATTGATCTATAGATTTCTCTTTCATAATAGCCACTTTGTTTATTACTTCTGTTTTCTTTCTGCTACAGTGGTTCTTATAATAAGCTCCCCTAGTGATTTTTGAAACATGGAAAAAATCTAACCTTATTTTGTCCAGCTGTTCAGACAAATTAACAATGCCAACTCTGATTTCAGTTAATATAGAAGCTAAGGCTGAACTGCATCATTTGTATGTAAGAAGCTATGCTCCTGATGCCATGCCAGCTCAGAGGAAAAGACAGAGGGAAATAAAAGTGGCATCCTCTGGCCTTAAATCAACTCTCTTTACCAAGGCCTACTCACTGTTATTTATTTATTTATTTATTTAATTTTCCCTGTTCATTATGGAAGCTTTTTGTTAAGCTCTGTACCTTCAGTGGATATGCAGACATCAACTTGATCGGGAAATTCTGTAGCT
Source organism: Mesitornis unicolor (assembly GCF_000695765.1). Classification (NCBI taxonomy): domain Eukaryota; kingdom Metazoa; phylum Chordata; class Aves; order Mesitornithiformes; family Mesitornithidae; genus Mesitornis; species Mesitornis unicolor. The sequence continues at coordinate 8,645 of NW_010163526.1, read as the reverse complement.
GAGAGACTTTGTATTTGGTATATAAGCAGAGCTATGGCACTAAGGAACTTGATTTGCCCTGCCGTACAGTCATCAAAAGCTAATACTTTACCAGCTACTGCAAAAAGCAGAGAAACTGAAGGGGAAAAAAGTATTATTTAGCTACCTAGACTGCCACCCACAGGAAAAACTAATCACTCCTTGGAGTTAAGTGGGAAAAGTGGTGAAATAAACCTACCCTTGCTAAGAAAAGGTCAAAGGAGCACTGCTTCAGTTTTAGTTTAAGCATCTGCTCCAATAGTAATATAAATAATTCAGGGGAAAAGGTTAATTTAGGAGGCCACAGGAGGAGGGGCAGCCCATATATCCCATGAAACAGATCCATTTTCAGTTAAGGGTTAATAATTCACTCTCCAAACACAGGTCTCTCAACTCCAAGCCCTGTAGTGCACATCAGGGCTGCAGACAGCAGTGTGTGGTTTCAGTCTCTGCACAACCAGAGAACAGGGAATCAGCCCACCATGAAGTCTTAGATTCAGGACACCTGGGCTTCCCTATGTGAAAATAAATGAAGGTTTGACAGCAGAGTTCATGAGCTGTGCTAAATATCCTCCACACTTCACTCCCTTTCCATGAACTCTTTTCCAATCCAAAGGATCACAACCCAGCTCCAACCACACAAGATGATTCCTCTACATGGACCTTGTCTGGCCTTAGTCGTAGCGTGCATGCTTAGGTGAGCATTTCATCACCATGTTACCTTGTAATTTACAACAGAAAGAGAATCTCTCATTGGAAGAGCTGCTTTATAAAACATGGCTGCTTATTATTTATTCTAAGCAGTAATAACTCAGGTTTACTTGTCCTGTATTCAAAAATATGCTAAAATATAAAACTCATGCCTGTAGGACTAGAGCACCTAATTGACAGACAAGGCTACAAGGTTACGGTATCTGAAGGAGTTAGACATTAAACCCAACTGCTTACAGGGGCTCCTGAAACCTCAAAGGAGATGTACAGTACCTGTATTTTAATGGAAAAAAATGTTTTTAGTACACCTTTTACGTGTTCTCCTCCAGAAATAACTGGGTGCTGAAACTTTAAGCTATTCCAAGTGATGAGCCTTGTTTTATGGCTTTTTTTGTTGTGTATATAAAAACATAAGGAATTCTTTACTGGATAAGGCCAATGACCTGTCCCACAGTTCATGTCTAATAGTGCCAATAGAAAGAATTATTTGTGGAGAACACACGCATAAGGTGGCCTGTACATAATTTTCCACATTGTTTGCCCCAAGAGCTAAAGGATGCCTTGAATCTTAAGCACTCTTCCACTTTGAGCAAGCCTTGCAGGAAGATAGACCCTATCCCTTGCTCACCCCTGGACTTGGGAAGATTTTTCACAGCCTTCACTCTGAAAGTTTCCCCAGTTGTTTACATCTAGTGTTTCTAGTAAGTGCTATAGTACCTAGCCCATGCACATCTAACTCATGCCATGAAGTTTCCTATGAGCTTCGACTCCTCTCCATTTTCAGATACAGAGCAGTGGGATGTCCTACAGCCAGCAGATAGTGAGGAACCCCAGTGAGTCAGCTTAACTCTGAGCTGAACCCTGTGATCCACCAGGGACTTCTGCTGGAAAAAGCTTCATGGCACAGGAGCGTTCATAAAGTGTTTCCTGAGTCCCTCACTGCACACACACATCAATTGCACAACATTACAGCTCCTTGGCCCAAGCATCCCTAAGAAAGGGCACTGCTGACTTTCTGACATTCTGAAAAGTGGGCCCTGGGCCTATGTCCACAAGCTTTTAGTCCATAAAAGATCCTGTTCTCCAATCTGTAATAACCTTTAATGTGGAAATTTATCAAAAGTGTTTTGAAAAATCCAAAGAAATTGTGTCCACTGGATGTCTTTTATACATATGCTGGTTTACATCTTCCCAAATTATTAGAGCAGGATATCCTTTTACAGAGGCCTGATGACTCTTTC
>NW_010163526.1:0-6644 GCF_000695765.1 Mesitornis unicolor | reverse complement strand
ACACACTGTGATTTATCCAAACACTTAGCAATTTTAATACAACCTCTACTCAAAAACTCAATGGTCTGTACTTTACATGACTGCCTTTTGAACCTTCTCTGTAGATATGCTACTCTTCTGACACTGGTGGTATTTGCAGGGGTCTGTTTGAGACATCAGCCAACAGTTCTGCAATTTCACATCTAGGTTGCTTCAGAACTCACAGGTCAGTCATATCTTCTTTTGGTACTCTGTTGACTATTAGAAGAATTTGGTACAATACTTCCTGTGTATATATTTCATATTCTTCTAAGTCCTCTGACCTATTGACTAAAAGGAATTTACAAGGTGAGAGAATCTCCCCAGCATCTTGTACATGCAGTAAAACCAAAAGCAATATTTTACTGAACCTCTCCACTGCGGTCTTATCATGTGTGAGTCCTCCTTTTACATCTCTTGTCATCAAAGAGTCTCACCGATTCCCTAGCTGGCTGATTTTGATGTATTTTAATAACTTTTTATTATCAGTTTGAGCATCCTTTGCAAGATGCTCTTCAAATTCCTTTTTAGGTCCTTTAATTTCCTGCTTCTATTTGACCTGCTATGTATTATGGATTTTTCTGTTCTCCTTATTTGAGAAAACTTGCCAATTTTTAAATGCCAGCATCTTCTATATGATAGCTTCTTTAACTTTTTTATTGAACAATGCAGGGTTATTGTCTGGACAGTTTTGGTTTTTTTTTCTTAATTTTATTTAGTCTTCTAAACAAGTATTTTTTAACTCAATTTTTCTTTCTTTTTGGATTTATCCCTTCAATTCCTGAGGAAGGGAGAGGTGGGGAGAGGGAAGAAGGGGAGAGGCCAGGCAAGGGGAGAGGCAAGGCGAGGGGAGAGGCAAGGCGAGGGGAGAGGCAAGGCGAGGGGAGAGGGGAGGCGAGGCGAGAGGAGGGGAGAGGAAGGAAGGGGAGAGGAGAGGAAGGAAGGGGGGAGGGAAAGGAGAGGGAGAGGAGAGCTCAGGTACCCAGTCAAAAGAAGCAGAAGTAGCATCTGATTCAGACAAACTGTGCCATACCACATGTAATAGATCATCAATCTTAACAATTCACAAGCAGTTCACATGCTTAAAAATCTTCACACTAACATGTGAATGATTATAAATAACTAGAAAATGTAGAAAAACAGAGTTAAAATCATAATAGTCATTATTCACATAAATAATTCATCCAATTCTACTGTTAATGCATGCTTGACTACATGGTAGCATATCTGACAGTCTCTGTCCTATTGCTTTCTTTTTATAATGGAAGAAAATGTGGAAAGGGAATAGCCTGACACATAACAGGATTTATGTATTTCCCTAATACATCGATTTATGGCATTTGTGTAGGTCCCATGTAGGCATATCTGATGTTCAGGCATATATATTAGAATAATACCTTTGCTAGGATTTGATCTTTCAAATGTAAGTAATTTTACCACACAAAAAAAGGAGTGTGGCAGAGACACAGAGAGAGAAAATGTTTAAAAGTAAAAAGAACCTCTTTATTAAAGAAAGATGACATCAAAGGCAAAAATTCTCCAAATATGTCATTAAATAAAAAGCTGCTACTTTGTGGAAAGAGATAAAAGAGAAAAACGACAGAGAGAATTATTTCTGTTATATGACACAGCTCAAAATACATGTTCCCACCTGGCTCTGAAATTCATATTGTTCTGGTCCAGTAAAGCACTACAGAAAACCAGGATAAATTTGCAATTTTAACAGGTTAAAGTTAGATGCAAGGCTATTCCTCAGAAAAGCACAACTATGTAGTTTCTGTTACTTTCTTTTGTATCAATGGAAAATACTGGAAAGAAAATTCTTTATGTTTTCCTATAATCATCACCTGGAAAAAAAAAAAAACAACCAATGAACCAACAATAAAAGGCTTACAATAATAAACAATTGCCTTTATATTTGTTGTACCTTAAATTTGCTTTTAAAAAATCTGTTTTCATAAGGGAGGGGAATCTCATGGTCTTGCTTGTAAGGCTCAGTCATTGCAAGGTTTAGGAGAGATGATATAACTTCATTCTAGATGAAAGTAAAGGGTTACAGAGCCACATGTCTGTAGCTTCCACACTGAAAAGAAGGTGGCATGGACTGGACAATGCAGTGTGGATTACACTTGAAGTGACACAACAGGTAAGATTAAAGTTTTGTCTCCTCTTACCACCTAACTTCACATCTGACAAAGGGTGATGGAGGCTTTCAGGTGACTCTCAGAAACTGCTTGTGTAACTCAGCCACTCAGGATGGTTTATTAGCTATCATAGGGTCAAATAATATAGCATGACTTCAGTGAACTTTCCCCTGATGCCTACTGTTTGACTTTGACAAAGAGTAGAAGCATGCAGATGGTGAGTTATGGTGAGTTACCATGTCTCAAATGGAGATAAATCACTTCTCAAAATACGCTAACTCAGAAGTTGGAATTGTATGAGATTACTGGGAGTTTACAACGTGAGTGCACTGTGCCATCATATGGTAGGATACAAGCCAGTTCTGGAAGATAAGCCAAATCGATGCTTTAGTGCAGCATGGTACACGATTCTTGAAAGGCAATGGATATTATTTTAGCAGCACTTAACTGCTGTTGCTCAAGATCTTCCCATGTGATAATTTCAAACTTTGTGAGACTGAACTCACATCTGTCTATATCCTCCAAACAGATTTAACTTATGTAACTTTGCTAATGCTGTAGAATCTGGTGACAGAGAAAGCAATTGAATCCTAATTAATGAAAGTGGCAGGCATGCTAGTGCTGGATCGTCAGTCCAGCCACTATTGATATTCATTAGTGCCACCACTGATCACACTGAGATGAGCTTTGCAATACTGATAGCTCCCTTGGTAAAATGGAAATCATGCAGGTGTTCATCAGTGTGAGAACAGGTGGTAGAAGCGTGCCTTTAAAATACAACCAAATGTTGTGATATGAAAATAGAAGACTTACTGTTTTTGAATTCAGTTCAGGATAAAGCCAAGCTGACAGCTAAGGATGACCAGCATGGCTTAATTTTTTTTCTTGTGTTTTTTTTAATCTCATTTATCTGTTTCTTCTACTACCACTGCTGTTGCTCAATTCCTTGGCAAATTTGGAACCAACAATTTCCATTACTGAACAAAATATATCTTGACTCTCATCTCCTCTACTCCACTCTGACAGTCTCAGTACCAAACCCCTAATAAGAATGTTAGTAGTTTGGATACTTTATAAAAATGTGTGCAAGGAAAATATTTTCATATATCTTGGTTCCAAAAGATTTCAATGTTATAATTCCTTCATGTTTCCAAAGTTTCTTCTTGTTTTACATGTACCAAGGGATAATTTATTCAGATTTATGTCACTTACTTTACCTTAGTAACAAATACACTGATCTATTTTCTCTGGACTTTATATTAATTTAGAAGATATCTTGTATCTACTAGAAGTATATTTTAATAGAAAATATTTCATCTTTCAGTAGAACTAGTGGGTTGATAATCTGAGAATCAGAATTCTTGTGCCTATCCTTACAGCAGAATTGGCATTTGCAGTAATCACAGAAGTGTCTTTAAAAGGTTTTTGCATAACTTTCAGAGATCATTCCAGATGGGAGAGACTAGTTAGTAACTTCTGCAGAGTTCCCAAAGTTCAATCTATCTTTGACTTAGTTTCAGACCAAGCAACATGTCATTAAAGTGAGAGGTGATGCTGTTATCCTTTATCAAGGACAGAACTCAGCACTTCAAAGGTCTGACTGGCTTTCAGATACTACTGATCTGATCCAAATGCTGAACAGTGACAGAATGCACATTATATTATCAATCTTCTGAGGTAGCTTGGGAAATATTTAATGTGCAGTTAAGAAGAAAACCATGTTTTCAAGTATCAGCAGGACTGTTATTCTTATTTTCATAATATTATTAATTTCAAAAATAAATCGAAATCAGAACTAAGGGGAAAAAAAGTGTGTCTGTTAACATTACTTTTGGAAAATTTTCACCCAGTTATCACTTTTGTGTTTGGTACATTTAGTTTTAATGACTAATAGTACAAGGTCTTGTAAATTTAAAAAAAATGGTGTCTGCTAAGCCTACAGTAAGCCCAGTACAGTCTTTAGGGAAAATTTGTGTCTTTCACAGCCTCTCTTCAAGATAGAATCAATTTTTCTTTTTTCTGCCTCTCTGCCAATCAGCCATTTTTGCACAACTCCCTTAAGTAATACCAACCTATTTGGTATTGAGGTTTCCCTCAGTCAGCAGTTCTGGCTTACTAATTGAGTCAGCTTTCCTGTTTTTGGTATGTTTAGCTTCTGTGTTTCAATTATTCCCTCATCATTTTACTTTCTCTCTACTCTGCCATGCTTTTGATAAAGAGTCTTTGGGGCTAGAAAGTCACTGAATCATCTTGTACTGTAACTATAGATCTGGATACCTGCCAGCAGGGCAAAATGTTACTAGATTTAAATTGAGAGAGCTATATTTAAGAGAGAGAACACTTTTAATTAAGAGACTGTACCTAAACTAAAAGGCTTTATATATATTTACAGCTTCCTGGCATTGCTGTTGAGGGAGAGAAATTTGTGAACCTGAGGAGATACAATAAATCTGTTCTTTCCTTCCCCACCCACCCTCGTCCCTTTTTTCTTCACACGTGTGTGACAGAGAAGGCTGCTGCCCTAGCTGAAGGCCAAAAAGGAAGAAGTGACTGAAATACTTAGGTCAGCCTGGTGAGTAAAGCATTAACAAGGTTCAGCATGGTCTATGAATTCAGTATAATATTTGCCCTTCTCTTCTGTTGAGAGGACAAATAGACTGAAGACAAGCAGGCTGTATAGTAATAGGGATCAAAAAACTGTTGATCATACATCATACCTTAAAACACTGTTATGTCAGTCAGTATGCAAGGCACCTTACCAAACCCTTTGCCTAAGTTTAAATAAAAATTGTCAATAGAATGTTAAAAAAAAGGTGAAATACAGTAAATAATGGCAAAACCACTTTGAGTTTGTTGAAAAACAGACTATTCTCCCTTGAAATAGTTTGGGAAAGTAAAATGTCACTACAATACGTACTTTGTTTCAGACTATTGATTGTTAATTTTGAAAAAAGAAATCCAGAAGGACTGAGAAAGAAAAAACTGCAGCAAAGAGCTGAATTTTACGTTCTAAATAAATCATATGAAGATGAAACATTCTATTTTCTGTCATTTTCTTTATATATATCTAACAGAAGAAGGATTCACTGAAATAGTGAAATTGTTGTGAAGATATTCTCACATCTTTTAAATCTCTGGAGAATTTTCAAAGCTGGCTCTTACAGAAAACATAAAATATTTGACTTCTCTTCTGAACTTGTCCACAGTTTTCAGCTGTTCAACAGCTGATACATTTTTTTTTGCCCAGATCTCCAAAGTTTCAGCATCTTCTACCACCAAAGGTTGTGTTGCCTTGCAAATTCACAATGTTAGTAGATGTCTGCTTACATTCCTTGCCTTTATGATAGATCACAGAATTATAGAATCATAGAATAGCAGGTTGGAAGGGACCACAAGAATCATCTAGTGCAGCCTCTCAAGGTCAAAGTATAGTTTTAATGAGATGAGACAGCACTCTGTCAAGCTGACTCTTAAAACTGACCAGTGTAGGGGAATTTACCACTTCCCCTGGGAGATTATTCCAATGTCTGATAGATCTCATGGTAAAAAAATTAGCAACTTGTGTCCATTACCCCTCATCTTTTCCATATGATTCCTTGTGAAAAGGGAGTCTCCATCTTCTTGGTAGCCACCCTTTATATACTGGTACATGGTGATAAGGTCGCCCCTAAACCTTCTTTTCCCAAGTCTGAGCAGATCCAGTTTTTTCAGCCTTTCTTCATATGACAGGTCTTCCAGTCCTCCCTCTGATCATCCTCATGGCCCTTCTCTGGACCCCTTCCAACCTGTCTGCATATTTTTGTATAGCGGGAACCAAAATTGGACACAGAACTCAAGGTGAGGTTTGACCAGTGCCAAGTAGAGAGGGATAATGACTTCTTTCTCTCTGCTGGTGATGTCCTTTTTAATGCAACCCAGCATCCTGTTGGCTTTCTTTACACCTGCTGAGTTTGACAGTGCCATCAGCTGCCTTCAGAACTAGCCAGATATTGTCTAGTACGTTCTTTTCAGAGCCTCTTTCCTACTAATTGATATTATTTTTGTAAATCTTACCTTCAGTTTCATGATTTCTTCTCAGTTCCAAATAAACTGATTTACACTACTTCACATTCTTCTGTTTTCCACCTCTACTTTTTCATTTCTATCTTTGCTATGGGCCAGTCCTAAATATTTAGCACTTGGTAGGCTTACTAGACTCAAATATTGAAAAGCCATGTACATTAAGTGCATTCTCTTTTATTCTGTGTCATCTGGTTTTGAGTTTTTAAAGACACTTATGTAAATTTACAGTTTAAGTAAGATTAGGTTGCTACTCAAACTTGACAAGATGGCACTATCATGCTGGTAAATATACCTCTAAAGGAGGCCTGCTTCAAAAATAATATCTGGTTTTGTTTGATAATATTCCTATGTGCCCTAAGTGCTGCTGTGTGGGCAAATGACAATGGAGTACACATCACAGAATCACAGAATCACAGAACG